>NC_061117.1:187150185-187450185 GCF_002878395.1 Capsicum annuum | reverse complement strand
AAAGCCAACAAAAATAGCAATGAGAAGGATAGATAAATCGAATAATAATTCTAAAAATCAAAACAAACAACCAACCCAATACTTGTTCACAAAGCCTCTAAACCAAGAATATCAAGCTAAGTCAGGACATGTACTCGACTATGACAAAGAAGGACTTTAAAATTTCAAAAATATGAAAAAAAAAAACAAATGAAATTATTCGGCCTTCCAAAAGATGGAGGATCACCACTTCATAGCAAATCAAAAGGCGAACTGAACCACCTAACATTGTACATGAGCAACAAAAAATTCTTCCAAACCTATATCATGAAAAAATGCAGCATCCAGGGACGTTCACAGGGGGTGAGCACTGGCATGTATCTCAAGAAAAAGGGATAAAATAATGTCATTGCCAAAAATCAGTGAAAACCACATGCACCACATTTGTATGTACATATATAGGATGTCGGAATAGGAACTAAGGTCATGAACATGAGAGTTTAAACCTTTAATCTAAATTAGGTAGCTCGCTTCATCCTAAAAGCATCCACGGACTATATGGGTCCAACTCTCCTTGCCGGAAGGGCCCCAGTACGTGTTAGCCGCAAGTATCGAGGAAATTGAGGATAGGCTAAAGACACCAAGGTGATAGCCATCCAAAATATGATGTGTATCTAGAAACATAGTCATATAAACCCCCAACGTCGGCAAATGTTATTTCTAGTGTATGTTCCCCCGGGACATACACATTCAGGATGAGCTACACAATTTTCTTTAAACCCAATTTAAAACAATTTGAGCATAAATTAATCATTAACCCAGGAGTCATTTACTAAGATATTTACCAAGAAGATATCGTCATACCAATATGCTTGCACACTAATCTAATTATGCCAAATCAATTCATATAACCATTAGACTCTCAAGTTTCATTTAAAATCCAAAATCATGTCCACCAAGGACATTCTAAAACCTTATCCATTTATCCTTTAATGCAATGTAATATTTTCAAAGAACAAGTTAAATCATGTGAATATTTGTATTAAAAAATAATATTGTACAGTGGGTTGAGGTTAGTATCATCATAAAGCCAAAATTTCATCAAAATGGAAAATCCCATGTCACCCATTCAATCATTATAACAATGCACCAATTCAGTCCCAAAACCCTTGATTTAAAGCATAAATAAGATATTTAAACATGGGTAAATAATTAAAGAAATAATCAATCAAAAGCTCCCAACCCAATTTCAAACCCATCAATTAAAATTAAATAAATAAAGATTAATTAAATGCCACAATGTAAAATTTAAGTTAACGAAAGAGAAATATGCTTGAAATACCAAAGAATTTGATGAGAAATTAAAGTTTGGAGCTTGAATGGTGAATTCTCTGTAAAACCCTTGAAATTTCTTGGTTGGGGATAGGGTTGTTAAGTGGACAGGACCAGGTCAACCCGGAACCGACCCTTTAAAATTAGTCGGTTTGGGGGGTCGGGCCGGGTCCGGGTTGGGGTTAAGTGGGACGGACCGGGGTCGGGTTCAACAGTGAAATTTTAAAAAACAACCCTGACCCGACCCACTTAACCCAACCAGGTCTAACCCACCTAAATCCGGTCAAACCCGGTCAAAAAACCAGTCAAACTCGACAAAATTTTTTTTTTTTCCAATATATACTATATATACCCACCTATATACATTTTAAATACGTTAAACAATACATATACACTATATATATAGTATATACTACATTAGAATTTAAAAAATATATACACATACACACAATTACACATAAATATGTAACATTCAATAAATACGACTATACGTACTACTTTAAATAAAACATATACTAGAATATATATATACAACAATATGTATATATATATGGTTATATACTAATTTATAAAACATATACACATGTATATGTTAAATATATACGTACCATTCAATATATACGTACTACTTTAAATAAAATATACTACAATATATAAACACACTATATATATAGTTATATACTAATTTATAAAACATATACACATGTATACGTTAAATACATGTCTATAGAAGATATATACACATATATACGTACCATTCAATATATACGTACTACTTTAAATAAAATATACTACAATACACACACACACACTATATATATAGTTATATAATAATTTATAAAACATATACATATGTATACGTTAAATATATACGTCTATAGAAGATATATACACATATATACATACCATTCAATATATTCGTTCTACTTTAAATAAAATATACTACAATATATATACTACAATATACACAAACAAACTATATATAGTTATATACTAATTTATAAAACATATACACATGTATACGTTAAATATATACGTCTATAGAAGATATATACACATATATATGTACCATTCAATATATATGTACTACTTTAAATAAAATATACTACAATATATACACACTATATATATATAGTTATTTACTAATTTATAAAATATATGCACATGTATATGTTAAATATATACATCTATAGAAGATATATACACATAAATACGTACCATTCAATATATATGTACTACTTTAAATAAAATATACTACAATATATACACATACTATATATATATAGTTATACACTAATTTATAAAACACATACACATGTATACGTTAAATATATACGTCTATAGAAGATATATACACATATATATGTACCATTCAATAAATACGTACTAATTTAAATAAAATATCCTACAACATATACGCACACTATATGTATAGTTATATACTAATTTATAAAATATATACACATGTATACTTTAAATATATGCGTTTATAGAAGATATATACACATATATACGTACCATTCAATATATACGTACTAAATAAAATATACTACAATATACACACACACTATATGTATAGTTATACACTAATTTATAAAACATATACACATATACACGTTAAATATATACGTCTATAGAAGATATATACACATATATACATACCCTTCAATATATATGTACTGCTTTAAATAAAATATACTACAATATATACACACACTATATATATAGTCATTCACTAATATATGAAATATATACACATATATACGTTAAATATATACGTCTATAGAAGATATATGCACATATATATGTAACATTCAATATATATGTACTGCTTTAAATAAAATATACTACAATATATATGTACTAAAATATATACACATAATATATATATAGTTATACACTAATTTATAAAATATATACACATGTATACGTTAAATATATACGTCTATAGAAGATATATACACATATATACGTACCATTCAATATATACATACTACTTTAAATAAAATATACTACAATATATATACTACAATAAATATACACACTATATATATAATTATATACTAATTTATAAAACATATACACATGTATACGTTAAATAGATATGTCTATAGAAGATATATACACATACATTCGTACCATTCAATATATATGTACTACTTTAAATAAAATATACTACAATATATATATACTACAATATATACACACACTATATATAGAGTTATACGCTAATTTATAAAACATATACGCATGTATATGTTAAAATATATACATCTATAGAAGATATATACATATATATATACGTACCATTCAATATATATGTCCTACTTTAAATAAAATATACTACAATATATACACACACTATATATATAGTTATACACTAATTTATAAAATGTATACACATACGTTAAATATATACGTACTACTTTAAATAAAATATACTACAATATATATACTATAATATATACACATACTTTATATATAGTTATATACTAATTTATAAAATATATAAACATGTATACATTAAGTATATGCATCTATAGAAAATATACACACATATTTTAAATAAAACATATACTTAAATATATATATACTACAATATACACACACACGAAATATATAGTTATATACTAATTTCTAAAACATATACACATGTATGCGTTAAATATATACTAATTTAGAAAATATACACACATATATACGTATCATTCAATATATACGTACACATATAAAATATATGTACTTCTTTAAATAAAACATATGCTACTTAATATAATAAATTAATAATATTTTATAGTAAATTAGTCCATTTTTTAATTTTAAAAAAACATATTAGCCGGGCCGGTTAGTCGACGTGCCTGGATCGGGCTTGGTTCGGGCCGTGCCAGGTTAATCGGGTCCAAAATAAAAAATAATCTGGCTCAGGACCCGGCACCCTACAGCCCATGGGCTGATCGGGTCGGGTTGACCCCAACCCGGCCCGTTTGACATCCTTAATTGGGGAGTTAAAGATGAAAAGTATAGTGTTTGATCCTTGAAAACTGAAGGAAAAGGATCCATTGGGTGTTTAAAAGTAGTTTAAGGGGTAAAAAGATCAAAATTTCCCTACCTCAAGTGAAAAAAATAAAAACTAGACGAAAAATACTTAGCGACGTGGCACGCCACTATCGCAGAGCTTAGCCCCCATGTCATGCCCTTAGCGTGAAGGCTTACTACCTTGGGGTTCTAAAATGGCTCTGAATCTCTTTCGAAAATTTTAAAACTTTTTTCAAAACACCATTTTGACATCCCTAATCACCATTCAGGTCAAAAATTAATATTGCGCATGTAGGAGGGTCAGAAATAAAATGATCAAAAATTTACGGGGTCTCACATGAATTCTAGTCCAAATTTTAGAGAAAATAGACCGAAACATCAAAACGAGCCCGTCAAGATAAAGAAGTCAAGGAAAGTTGCTCGTACAAGCTCTAGAAAGACCGTTGCTAAATCATCAAGTAAGGTAAAAAAAAATGAAGAATCAGCACGACCGCGTCTTCCAAAGGTATAGTGATTTGTTGTTGAATCTGAATTTGTTTGTCGATTTACGCATTTTTATACATTGTTTTATATAATAGAGTTTTGTTATTATTTTAACCTTATACATGACTTAGTTATGTATAGGGTTAGAGATGTCTTCTTATACATTAAATTTTTTATGTATATGGTCTAATTACTTAGTAAATCCATGTTGGTATTTTGAACTAGATACATAAAGAGCTATATATATATATATATATAGCTATGTCATTTGTTGGACGTTTAATTTCAACTCATATACATAAATTTGTTATGTATATGTATTGAAACAAACACTGTTGGGCTATTTAATTTTAGGCCATATACGTTACAAAGTTACGTATATGGTATGCATTAATAGTGTTATATATAGAACAATTATGTACATGACTCTGTTAGACAAGATGAGTTGTGTGTTTTGTATATGAAAGAATGTTAGGCATGTATATGATGTGTTATCTTTATGTTTTTTAAGTTTTGTTTCATATTGTTATGTACTGTGATGTCTGGAATGTATATTTTGCAAATCCATATATATAAGGGTTGGGGTTCACTGTTGCTATGTTCTTCAAATCTTATAGGAATTCATTTTTTTTTATTTCAAATTTTTTCATACATACGTAGTAAAATTTTCTTTATATGTAGACTAGACAGCAAAAGTTTTCGTAGACTTACATACTAAAAAAATTTTTATGTTTTCGTAGACTTACGTACTAAAAATTTTTTTATCGAGTCTTTTTTTTCGTTTTAAAATTTTCTATGTCCCTTTATTTTATAAGAGTCTTTTTTCTTTGGTTCTAAATTTTTCTAGGTGATTTATGTGGTAAATTTTCTTTTAGGAGTATATTTTTAAAAAAATTTACCTAATAAAGGGATTCATTAATAACACATTAATAAGATACAATCTTAGATAATTATTAGACTTGATTTATTTTCTTAAATATTGTTAGGAAGTTAGTTATGATACACAAGATACTTATGTATATTAACGTTCAGTTATGTATATGAACAATTAAAATCTGAGAAAAAGAAAATATATTAAAACCCGAGAGAGATGGTAATTAAGAAGAAAAGTAGTGGAATTTATGAAAATTGCACTTCAAAATTTACTTTTATTTGAATTTACTGCTTGAGATTTACTTCAATTTTTTTCATGGGTCGGGGCTCATATCTAAGCACTCGAGTTAGGGTTGGATCCTGGATCAGGATTGGATCTCACGTTTAGAGTTTTATGTCATGGTCGGATCTCGTGCTACTGCCGAATCTCGAGTCTTGAGTCAAGTCAGTTTGAATCTATAGTCTAAATTGGATCTCGGATAAAAATTGAGGGCTTAAGTTTCGAGTCTAGGTTAGGGTCAATTTTTCTTTTTTTTTTTGTTAAAAAAAACAAACAAAATCGACCTTCAGTGATCGTATTCTCAATAAAGAAAAATTGCAAAAATCAATCTCCAGAGAATACTAAATGTAGTCAAGTCAAAGAAAAATATTAAACTTCTCCATATTAGCAATAAGACCTGTAGCAACATTGAAGTGATCTTAGGTTGTCATAAATTTATTAATTTTGAACCCTCATCACCTTTTCAAAACACTATTAATTCATCAACAAAATAAGATGTATAAGATTGAGAGAGCTACACACTGGATGGAATTTAAAATCAAGCAGTAGACTCAAATAAGTCTAGTAGATATTTCATCACCGATACAAATAATAAAGGATCAGAGAAGCATGACTTTCTTGTCGAAGGCTTCGTTTACCTTCGAAATAATCAGGAATCTCTACATTGAATTTGACCGTAAATTTAAGAGTAAATATATATGGATCATTAGCAACTTTATGAGTTTATCAAGCAATCTATGCTGGGTTCGAAATTAATGAAGCGTCATGCGGAAGTTTATAATTACAAAACATGTTTATAAATAGATGACAAAAAAAACTATACTAAAAACAAATTATTATTGATATGGCTCGGCCACTGTCCTACATATTAAAAATACTTAAGTCATCGATAGACACTTTAAGTTGTCTCGAAAATTCACTTAAACCCCTCAACTATGGCCTGTACCTATCAAGTCCCTATACAACCCGAGATTTGAACTATTTGAGCATTTTTTTGTCAATCAGCTAAAACCACAAAGTGTGTGCAACTCACTTTCGTTGACGTAGCAAAATGACAGATTAAACTTGGACATTTGACATTAAATTTAAAAATAATTAAAAAATAAATTGTAAGAAGATATATATATATATATATATATATATATATATGTATGTATATACACACACACATTAAAAATGCTTAAGTCATCGATTGACAGTTTAAGTTGTCCTGAAAATTCACTTAAACCCCTCAACTATGCCCTGTACCTATCAAATCCCTAAACCACCCGAGATTTGAACTATTTAAGCATTTTTTTGTCAATCAGCTAAAACCACAAAGTGTGTGCAACTCACTTTCACTGACGTAGCAAAATGAGGAATTAAACTTGGACATTTGGCATTAAATTTAAAAATAATTAAAAAATAAATTGTAAGAAGAAAAGTTATATATATATATATATATATATATATATATATACACACACACACATACATACTTAATTTTAATTAAAAAAAAAATCTTTTTATACCCACCCAATACCCAGCTTACCACGGCCCTACCCTAACCCCCCCACCCCCAATCCCCCTTCTTCCTCTTTGAAATCCCCGCCATTGGATTCCCCCGTTTTTTTCACATCCCCCCCCCCCCCCCCTTTTCCTTTCTTCTTCCTCTATTTATATTTGAACCTCCAATTTTGATGCAAATCTTAATTTGGTTGTACCCAATTGAACCTCCCTTTCAATTCCAGTTTAATTGTGGGATGACCCAAGGCTTTCTTTCCAATGTTTCAGGATTAATAAAAATTTGATATTACCAAGCTCTCATGAAAAAGAAAATATAATCTTCTTAATCATCATTGGTTCTCATCAGTGCAAGAAAGAAAGCCGATGAAACCCATAATAATCATAAAAAATGTAATTCAATGTAAAGGACATAGCCAGAGATGTAGACACCTAATTTTCTCCCTCCCAAAATTCAATTTATCCATTTTTTATCTTACTTTATCATACATCCTCACCCATTTAATAATTTAACCCACAAGAATCTAAATAACAAACTCACATCAAAAATGACAACCCCTCTAACTAATTTTGACACCTCATACCCATACCCTCACCCCCTAGCACATACTCCCTACCCCTACCCATATACCTCTACCCGTGTACCCCCTGCCCCTTTGAGATAAATATATGCTACACCCAGTGAATAGGGAACATACAAAAAAGGACCTCAAATTCCACTCACTGAACTTCACAAAGAGAATACAGACACAACAATTCACTCCCACAGGAATACACCACTATAAGTACTTATACTCATTCGCAGAATAGGGGAGGCACACCCTCACTCATCCTCACAAACAATACACAGCACAACACTGAGATAGAATCCCTAATTTCCATTAAAATACACAAATTACACTATCACACACACACCGATACATAATTTAAAAGTACACAAAAAATCACGCACACACATTGCCAAGACGATACACACAAAAGAATTGAGGAGGAGAAAGAAAAATTAGTGGCAAAAAAGTAGGAAAAAATAGGGTATCTTGGGAGATTCGAGAGAAAAGCTGAGAGTGATCGGAATTGGAGAAGAAAACAACAAGAGATAGAGAGATGAAAGCGATTGAGAGAGAGGTCGGATAGCACTGTTTTGGCGACTGGTTTCTCACCAAAAAACTTGGATAAACCCGCTAGAAAATATCCTCTCCGCTGTTAAACACCACCATTTTCATCCCCTCCCAGCTCCGGATAGACCACTCGATCGAAATCACTCATGAAATTCCATCACCGACGAGCTATCAGTGAACCACCACTGCAATCCATTTCATTTGAGTTTTTTAGTTAGTTGAAGAATTTGTCCCAATTCCCGTTTTTTTTTCAAATTTATTGTTCGACAATTGGGTATATCGTTGGTTGGATCAAGGTTTTGGGGGTTCGGTTCAATCCGTTGGCGGGATCAATATTTGGAGTCGAAATAAAATTGAGGTCCAATTCTACCTCTTTCTCATTTTTATTTCATTATATAAGTGTGATTTATTTGCATAAGGCACGATTAAATATTGGGTGATATCGATTTGTTGCTTGATTTTCATTGAAAAATGATTGTGGATTTCTGAAATATAATCATGAATTGCGAAAATTTAATGTTAAAAGAAAATCAGAGCGGAATTGAGAAATTGATAAAAAAAACGTGAATTTGGATTAATTTTGTTTTGTTGTCGTTTTATTTAATTGAAAATAAATATAAAGTTTGTGAACTCGATAGGATCATATTTTAGGCCGAAAGCTTAATAGATAAATCTTTGGTTGGGTAGACAAACTTATTGGATTGTTGATTGTTGAATGTTTGAAAATGCATGTTGAATGGTTTTATTTTGTTGCACTTGGGTCAATTGTACTATTTGGCTAGGGAATGTCCCAAGGTATCTGTATTGTTCTATCTGGAGAATGTCCCGAGAAAGTTATACTCAAAGATGGCGTACGATCAAGGCTCAGAACATTGGGTGGAGTTTAGTTTAGGATTAGTCTAGAATAAAGTAGGTTTACATTTCTACATTTTTTTGTTTTTGATTTTTAATAATCTGACTGGACATTATTTTGACTTTGTTTGTTTGATTGTTTTATTTTCTCGTTGTGTGGTTTGTTTGGTTTATACATTTTATAGTGTTATATTAGCTGATATACTCCATAAATCGTCCGTGGTCGAACCACAGGATCGAGGGGTGCCTAGCACCTTCCCCTCAGTCAACAAAATTTCTTAATCGGAGTCTCTGTTAGCGGATCAATTTTAAAGAGTCAAAAATAATTTTGAAAAAGGATTTTCAAAGGTGACTTGGCACACCAGATTCATGTCAAGTGGCGACTCTGAGTTCAAATAAAAAAGAATCTTTTTCGAAACAAAATTTACTTTTTGTCACTTAATAATAAAACTCTTTTTGAAGTTTAAAGTATAATCTTTTTGGTTAAAAAGGGGTGTGACAGCTCTGGCGATTCTACCGGGAGATTTTTCAGAATTCGAGCTTATTTTTGGAGTTGTATCAGCTTAGTTTGACACTATAGGTGTATAGATATTGTTTGTATTTTGTTTTATCATTTTTGAGTGTCTACGTGCTACGTGTTTATAGTTTTACTCTTATATGTTACCGCTTTATATTTTTCATCATTTACATAACTCGAGTCCTTTCTTTCGCAACAAGTCTCGTTGTACACGCTATGTACATGACCTCTAGTTGAATTACTCTTATTTTAGGAGGGAGAGCCATCGGCTAGTATGGAGTAGGTGAAAATCTATCACAGCCACTATCGACCATATGCTCCCCCGAATAGCCTTGTTAGTGAACTCCAGTGTAGGTCAGCCTTTAGGCCATGCTTATCTGCATCATATTGAGACCTAGCGAGACCCGCTGGGTCCTTTATAGGAGACTTACCCCTAAAATATTTTACGTGCTATTGTTGCATCTTTGAGGATAACAAGGTCATTTAACAGACTGATAGGGGAAAGGATATGCTAGAATTAAAAGAAAGTGGGTAGGCAAGGAAAATTAAAAAAGGAAAAAAAGCAAGTCTAAAAAGAGTTTCGTAGTCTTTTTTTTTTAGAGTTCTTATGGCTTTTGTTCTTCATGATTCAAAAAGATTTTTACGTATGACACTCATTTCCCAAAAATAAAAACATCAAAAAGATTTTTCTTTTGTTTCTTTAGCATGCATTCATAATTTGAAAATTTCAAAAAAAGATTTCTTTTTCACTAGGAGTTTTATAAAAGAAAATTTCAAAAAATATGGTAGAAGTTTTGTACATTTTATACAACGAAAATACCAAAAAAAGATTTTTCTTTCATAGTTGTTAGTGTCATTTTTATGTAAAGTATCTAATTAAAAACCCAAAAAAATTTCACTGACGCTCATTGTCTGTCTTTCGTCGTGTCTCCTAAGTTAGAGTCAATCTGTTGGTTAATCCCTAATTGTCCAATTTGGACGAACTACGCACACCTGATTCTCCTCTTTCGGGAGCGAGATACGTAGGCAGTCTTTCCAGAGTTCGGTGATCCTATTTAAAAAATCCAAAAAGATTTTATTCACTCTTCATTTAGAGTAGGTTTTCCATATACATCTTTAAAAGAAAACTACAAAAATATTTTCCTTTAATAATTTCAAGTTTCATTTTCATATGAAATTCAAAATCAAAAATCCAAAAAGATTTTTCTTTGGTAATCATAGGTTTCATTTTGTATAGGGATATTAAAGATGAAAATTTTAAAAAGATTTTCGTCATTTCTTTTGATAATTTGTTACTTTCTTTTCTTCTAAAGTTGCAAGAAAAAGAGTTTGATTGACCATTTTGCAGTCGAACTTCACAAACTACGCACACCTGATTCTCCTCTCTCGGGAGTGAGATACGTAGGTGCATTTCTTGGATTTAGGGATCTTTTAAAAAATAAAAAAATAATTAAAAAAAGAGATTTTGAAAAAGTATTGAACTCTAACGCATTTGTTATCTCTTGTTCAGTTAGTTTAAGGTGGTTGGGTTGTGGCTTTTTGGCTGGCCTTCCATATTGCACCAAGTCGAAGAGAAAGTTATGGCCAACAAGCATACCGAGGTTGTTGCCACTAATCAGATAGAGAGTTTGGGGAATGATAATTTAAGAGCTAATGAAGAGATTCAGAAATTAAGGCAACAAATAATAGAAATGCATTGAGCTTGGGCTAATGGGTTGCCTCCTCCTCCTATTTTTACTGATAATCTGGAATATCTTTCTAGCTTGACTTCAGTGTCACATGCACAGTTTTCTATTAATGTTGACACGTCACAACATGCATCAGGATCTACTCTGAGGCATCACTATCCAAACACTTCCAATATTTATTTTCTCACTCCTCAACACAAAACTACCACATGCTCGGCTCTACC
Source organism: Capsicum annuum (assembly GCF_002878395.1). NCBI lineage: Eukaryota > Viridiplantae > Streptophyta > Magnoliopsida > Solanales > Solanaceae > Capsicum > Capsicum annuum. The sequence continues at coordinate 187,438,300 of NC_061117.1, read as the reverse complement.
TGTTGTTCATGTTTTTGCAGTACCAACACCACCTGAAGCTTCTGCTTTTAATATCCATCCAACTGTTGTGATTTCTCACTCTACAAGTGAGCCTATATTAAATATTTCTTGTGATCAGCATCATACAATTGAGCCCATATTTAAGTTGACTGGTCCTTATAGCTACACTCACCCGCCTTAATTTTCTCTTAACACTGAGAAGCTTGTTATGACAAAAGAACAAGGCAAAATAACCAGAAAATTGAGAAGTTTGGAACTGGCTATGAAGAACTTACAAGGACTTGGGGGTTATAAAAGTGTCTCGTATAAAGATCTGTGTATGTTTCCAGAAATTAATCTCCCTTTTGGCTTTAAAATACTGAAGTTTGAGAAATATGACAGACATAGGGACCTAGTGGTACATTTGAGGTGTTATTGTAACCAACTAAAGGGCGCTAAGGGGAAGGAAGAATACTCATGGCTTATTTTGGTGAGAGTCTTTTAAGTCTAGCTTCAGAATGGTTTGTTGATCAAGACATCGATAAGTGGAATAGTTGGGATGACCTGGCTAATCAATTCTTGCAACAATTCCAATATAATATGGAGTTGATCCCTGATGACAAATCCTTAACTAATATGAAGAAGAAGAAGAGTACTGAAAGTTTTAAGGAGTATGCAATTAGATGGCGTGAACAAGTTGCTAGGGTGAAACCACCAATAAAAGAAAGTAAGATAGTGGAGATATTTATTCAAGCACAGGATGAAACATATTATCAACACTTGTTACCTCTATTAGGCAAGTTGTTTGTTAAGGTCCTTAGAATGGGGGAGATGATAGAAGATAGAATTAAGACCGATCACATTGTGAGTTTTGCAACATTAAAAGCGACAACTCAACCAATTCAAAAGGGTTTAAGAAGTGTTGGACGGATGAAGAATGAGGAGGATGCATCTGCTATTATAGTTGGACAGCGGGCATAATCAAGAAAACCACATCGTCGTCACTCTCAGGATCAAGCCCAAGTTCATTCCCAAGCTCCACACAATCACTCTTAAAATCCATTATACTTTATTCCCCCACCTCTATATCCAGTATATAATGCACAACTACATATTTAATCCCCATCTTACCCACAATGGCACACACTTACTCCTTAAAGTCATCCTCTAACTCCACAAACATACCAAAGCTCTTCTAGGCCAGATTTTTTATCCAAGCCAAATAATAAAATGAGACAGAAGTCAAGAGATAGCTCAACACCAATTGGAGAGTTGTCTTCCAGTTTATTTCATAGATTGGTATAGTGGTGCATGATCACTCCTCTTCTGGGTACACTTTTAATTTGCGTTCAAGAAATTTTGATCCTAATGTACGATGTGTGTGTCATTTTGATACTCAAGGTCATAGTATTAAATATTATCGAGATTTGAAAAGGGAAATTGAAAGGATGATTCAGGATAAGTCAATTATGATACAGAACATTGACAGTGAGGAAAGCTATAGTCATGCTGATATGCAAACCAGTGGCTAAGATGTCAAGCTCAGCAATTGGAAAGTCATTCCTCTCCCGGCTTGGATGGATGTTTGTTAGTTTATTTTGTTTTCTTTTCTGATATCCAAATTATTTCAGGGTTATAGTTCGGGATCTATCTTGTTTTGTCTCTTTGTCGTTTATGTTCAAACCCTTCTATCTTTTATTTCAACTAAATGAAGTTTCCCTTTTCCTTTATGTTTTAAATATGTGTTGTTTGTTTGTTTTCTTTATAAAGTACATTTTATGTTGATTCTAGTGATATGAAATGACTGCAGAATTTTCAGCCCGATCTTAAAATCCAATTTAACCATGAAACATTAAATCAAAGGGCTAAAGTTAGAAAAAGCATCTGAGAAAATAGGTAAAGCACTGAGACATTTGGTGACAAGTTGAAGCCTCCTTTGAAAATTAAGGCAATTATTTTAAGAATCACAAGAATAACTTGGTCATTAATTGAAATACATGTCTCAATTAGGTCAAACAGTGACTGTGTGATCCTATATCAAGAGGATCAAAAAGAAAATAAGCTCCACAAAAGAATGGATAATTCGATGTGAGGGATGTACAACAAAGAGAGAGTTGCATGTTTGACAAGTGTGGAAGAGGAAGTGGCACACATGCTCAGTTAAAGTTAGTGTTGTTAAAGTGTCATAAATGATCTTTATTTTTCATTTCATATTGTGTGATATGTACTTGCATTTTCAAGGATTTATGTGATGAAGGTAATTCATTCTGCTATCCAAACATTATGCCATCCTTTGTTTACCCCATTCGAGCCTTAGTTTTATTTTCTTTCATACACCTCTTTTGGAATTAAGATAGATTCAGAAAAGCTCAAAAGAGAAGAGTGTCAAGAAAAATAGAGTCAAAAAAAGTTTCAAAGAGAAAAAGAGTTAATAAAAGAGAAAAAGAATAAGTCTGAATCAAGCAAAAGAACAAGTTTTCAAAACTATGTGTGACCTGATTCTCCTCTCTCGGGGGTGAGATACGTAGGCTGCCCTACTCGGGGCTCGGTCTAACTAAATAAACAATTTAAAATCACCCAACCAAAAGAAACTGGGGCATGAGTTAATCCTTATTGGTTGAGTCGATTCCAAAAGTTGTAAGTCCTACCCTATTTCAAGTGTCGTTTAGGCCTCATGCCATCTCTTCTTTCTAACCTTATCCAAAAGCCAAGTTACAACCAAAGAAAGACCTTCAGATCAATCTCTGAGAATGATAATACTAAGCATACAATGCATATGATAACGCATTTTGGGAACTACTTGTCTTCCTCAGCAGAATCAGGAGAGAAATTAAAATGAGAGAGTCATATTAATGAAAACCCTCACGGGCACCGTAAGACTATGGTAACTTGAGAGAGATAAAAGTGAGAGAGTCTTATTAGTGAAAACCCTTACAAACACCATAAAATGACTATCATTTAAGAAAAATAAAAATAAGAGAGTCCCATTGGTTAAACGGACACTATAAGGCAATGGAGAGCTGAGAAAAAAAAATGAAAGATATTTGTTGGTGAAAACCCTTTAAGGTATCACTAGCCGAATGAGGTCTCTAAATCCAATTGGACCAAGGAAGCAACTCAATTTTAGGGTCATTAACTCAACAACAATTTGTGAAAAGTTTGGATGAAAAGATCAGGCAGCTTAATCCAAAATGCATGTCATAGTCACTAGAGTTGACTGTTATTTTCAGATAAGTTTTCTTTTCTCTTTTTTAAATGGGGACATTCATTTTTTTTTCTTTATTTTTATTTTATTTTCTTGAGTCAGCTATCCAAATAAAAAATCATTATCATTTTTCTCTTGTCTTTAAGTCAAGTTCATGTCAAAACAAGTAAGAAAAGATTTAAAAACTGGATACCAGCTTCTTCAATTACACAAAGCAAGATAAAAAACCAGCACATGAAAGAGACATGATTGTGAGCCGCAATAAGGTATGCAAAAATTTTTATCAACAGACAAGTCTGGGAACTCATGGAAATACCAAGGTTCAAAGGGTTTATTGATGATAGGCGAAATTACGCGCCTATATCAATATATTTTGCCCATATTTTAGCCTAGTTTCGAGAACTAATTATCTATTTCGTACACTTTTAGTCCTTTTTCCTGTAAATGAGCTAACAAATGTGATTAGGAAAGTTTCAGGTATAAATGATGCAAAATACAGCAATTTATGGCTTACTTGACGCAAAAGAAAGCTCACAAACGAGATGGAAAGGAGCTGGACGCATAAAGGACTAAATCTGCTGCATGGAAAATCTGTCCCGGGCTAAAACAGCATTTCTGAAGACTTTGGGACTTACAGACACAAAGCTGGATTTTTGCCATAATACATTAACCTAGTGCAATTAGGTTATGTGTTTCATCATTCTATTTGGATTATAATTTTGTAACCTTACCCTAGTACAATTGGGTCAAGGATTTCATTAGTATATTAGGATTTGGTTATTTATTTTATTAGTTTAGTAGGAGTAGGATAGGAGTATTATAAATACCCTATCATGTTAGAGAGAAGGAGGGGAGACATTCTGACAATTCATTCATCTCCTTACAATTAAGACATCTTCCTACAACCCATTCTCAATTCTTCATTCTTCTACTCTTAAATTCCACAACAAGAGAATCGTTACTTGCTACGGAATCACTAAAACCACACGCCAAACACCTACTATTCACGCCATCCACCATGCAAAACGTGATATCCTTCGCATTCATGGGTAACTAAATCTCTTAGTTGGGGTTATGGAAGCCGAATGAGTTACTATCTATAGCTATGAGTTTGTGAGTTCAAGACAAGTATATTGCTTATATCATTATTCTCTTCATCTTAAATCTACATTCTTTGCGGTTCAAACACAAGAACACGCCATTCTAACATCTAACCTGTTCGAGAGAAAGGTTATTTGTCTAGAAAAGAAGACGCATAGACCAACGCCAGTCTAACATCTGACTTGTTCGAGAGAAAAGTTATTTGTCTGGAAAAGAGATAATGTCAAGGTAGTAGGACACCCTTTCCTATTAAAAAGCTAGTGCCGTACCTGGACTAACTTCTTGGAGAATTCGTACCGTTAGTCACGCTTTAAGCTCGAGAGAGTTAAAGTGAAATAGTCCTTGTTTAGGTCGAGAGACGCTTGGATTTACCATCGACTACAATTCTCTATAAGCAATTACATGTCAAGACTCTACACACTCATAGCCAATAGAGACGTATACCTCAGAAGGTGGACATAACCCCAACGCCTCAATTCTCATTGTTTACAACACACGTGACAATCTCTCTTTATTTTGCTATTTTCAGTTCTTACATTCTTGTTTTGGTTACATACTACAATCCCCCCTTTCCTACGAGACTTGCACTAAAAGTCTAGTAATTTCTCTTGCTTGTTGGCCAAGCTATTCTCTGTGGGATCGATACCCAACCCAGGTTGGGTTCTATATTTGCTAACGACCGCTTTACACTCCCACGAGAGCTGTAGATTGAGCGTTATCATTTATCAGAGAAACATGGAAAAGCAGAGATACTGTATTTGTTTCAGAGTTACTCTTAATAATCTAAGTTTTGGTCAATGATGCAGCAAGTCATTTGCCTAGCCAAAGCCACAAACCAGCCACCATGTTTTAAACTCATAAGTTTTCTATGATAAAATAGCAAACATGTTACCTTCAAATCAAGGACTTCAGTGCATAAATATCAAGGGCTAAAATGCCTCACTTTTACAAATACAGGAAATAATTTTGCTGCTCAGGTTTGATAATCAAATCATGGTAAAAATTTATCATCCTATATCCCTTGGAGACACACTTCTTTGTCCAGGTATTTCAGTTTTCAATTGCTAGGTGATACATTTCTTAAATTTCCCTCGACTTCTAGAAGGTGTACTTTCTAGTTCAGTCATTCCCTTTGACTCTTAGAAGATGTACCTTCTAGTCGAGTCATTTCTCTTGATCACTAAAATATGTACTTTCTAATCGAGTTACTCCTCTTGACTCTTACGATGTACTTCCTAGTCGAGTCATTTCCCTTGATTTCTAGAAGATATACTTTCTATTCAAATTATTCCCCTTGTTTTGTAGAAAATATACTTCCTAGTCGAGTCATTCCCATTGACTCTTAAAAGATGTACTTTCTTGTCGAGTCAATCCTCTTTATTCCTAGGAGATGAACTATCTAATTGAGTCATTCCCCCTTGAATCTTAGAAGATGTACTTCCTAGTCGAGTCATTCCCCTTGTATACACCTAATTTTATCCCTTCCGAAGTCCAATTTTATCAATTTTTAGCTCACCTCACCACGTACCCTCACCCGTATGATAATCCTACAAAATGACAAAAAATAACAACCCCTAACTAATTTTATTTTATTCTAACAACCTATACAATCAAAATAAACAACCACTACCCAACCTACCCTACCCCTAGAAGCCCCCCCCCCTTCACATTTTTATTCCTTTTTAACTATATACACGACACTAACAGAGGATTTTTCCATTTTTTCTTTCTGAATACAATATACACATTACATTTCAAGAATAAAAAAGGGGCCCACAAATTTGTCTTCATTTGTTCACATACATAATATACACACACTCCATTCCTTGGATATAGGGGGAATATTTTTTTTACACAATACAGCAAAGGAACACAAGCAACATCATTCTCTCTATTCAAACACTCACAGACTCCATTTTCTTTTCCTTCTTTTCTTTTACACAATAACACGCACACACACTCTCAGAAAACACACACGCGACACTCACTATTACACCTCACTGAATCAGTAAACACAGAGAGAGATTAAGAGGGAGAGACAAGAAGACAGAAGAGATCGAGAGAGGTAAAAAAGAAATGAACAGAGGTTGGATCAGAAATAGTAGGGGAAAATCTGGCCAGTTCATCGAAAATACCCTTTCATCGACGAAACCCAGCCCAGAGTCCCTATTTCATTGACTTTCGGGTCAGTCGGAGCTCCGTTGAGCTGTAAATGACGACCCAACCATGATTTCCTTAGAATTCAATTGTTGTTAGTTCTAAAATCTGACAGTTTGGGGTTTTGTTTTAAGGTTCTCATTCCGATATTAAATCTGTCCTGTTTGTATTTTTGACATCAAGTTAGAGTTATTCGTCATCAAGTTTCAATTCAAGGATTTCAGATGTGGGCTCTACTTTATTTAAACAGAATAATATGTCAAATTTTGAAAGCTTCATCTAAGGTCTATTTCTCATTTCATTTCCAATTAATTTCAAGTTTTGGATGCTTTGTCTGATGACTTCATGTTACATGAAGTTCGTTTTTGTTGATTTTGTGATGCTTGAACCGTGAATATTGATTGATGTTAGATTTGGATTTTTGAAGATTCAAATGGATATTGCAGATTAAGTTAATCATTGATTGAGGATAAAAGTTATTTTGTGGGGTTGATCTAGATAAAAAAATTAATTCGGACTAATTTTTCATTGTTGATTGTTTAAATTGAAATAGTTATCGATTTTGAGTAACCTCGATAGTATCATGTGATAGGCCATCAAACGGATAGGCAAGCGACAGGGGTAGGCAAAATTTAGGGGTTTGTTGAACGTTTGGAATGTTTTGTTGAACGACTCTTTTTGTTTTCTCATATTTGGAAAGTGTATTTATTTAGCCAGGAAATGTCCCGAGTTAGTTTGTACTTATTTACCGGGGAATATCCCGACGTACCATGTATACAAAAGCGGTTCGTTATCAAGGCCCAACGCATCAGGTAAGGCATTGAAGCTTAGTCTAGGATTAGTTTAGAATTGGATTTTTATTTCAGCATCTTTTATTTCTATTTTCGTACTGTATAATTCGGACTGGACTTTATTTTGATTTTGAATTTTTGTTTGATTTATTTTATTTGCGTGATTGGTTGTTTTTGTGTTCTTTGTGGGGTTTATTCATTTGTAGTGTCAAATTAGTCGATACGCTCACCAAGAAACCATGGTCGAACCACGGGATCGAGGGGTGCCTAACACCTTCCTGTCGATCAACAGAATTCCTTAGCCGGAATCTCTGTTCGCAAATCAGTTTTACAGAGTCAAATCATTTTGAAAAGGATTTTCCAAAGGTGACTTAGCACACCTGATTATGCCAAGTGGCGACTCTGAATTTGAATGTAAATAATCCTTTTCGAAATAAATTTTCAATCTTTTGTCACTTTAATAATAAAAATCCTTTAGAACTTAAAAAATCTATCTCTTGATAAAAAAAAAAGGGGTGTGACAGCTCTGACGACTCCACTGGGAATAATTTCAAAATTTGAGCTTATTTTTTTGGAGTTACATTGTCTTAGTTCGGCATTATGAGTGTATATACGTTGTTTGTATTGTTTTGTGTTATTGCTTTTATTCATTGTTGAGTGTCTGTGTGGTCTTTGTTTATAGTTTTTATCTATGTGTTAACGTTTTATATCTGGCATCATGTGCATAACCCGAGTCATTCTTTCTGCAACAAGTCTGTAGTGCACGCCGTGTACACAACCTCTAGTTTAGTCACCCTAATCTTAGGCGGGGGATCCGTCGGCTGGTATGGAGTGGGTGGAAAGCTAAAGCAGTCACTATCGACCATACGCTCCCCCGAAAAGCCTTGTTAGTGAACCCCAACGTTGGTCAGTCTTTAGGTCATGCTTATCTGCATCATATTGAGACCTAGCGGGACCCACTTGATCATTTGTAGGAAACTCACCTCTAAGGCATCCCTACATGCTAAATGTTTCCCTTTGAATGTAAACACAGAGTGTTTTCACCCCTTGATTTCTAGAATATGTACTTTCTAGTCGAGTCAATCCCCTTGACTCCAAGAATATGTACCTTCTAGTCGAGTCATTCCTTTTATTCCTAGAAGATGTACTTTTTAGTTGAGTCATTCCCTTTGATTCTTAGAAGATGTACCTTCTAGTCGAGTCATTTTCCTTGATTCTTAGAAGATGTACTTTCTAGTCGAGTCATTCCCCTTGACTCTTAGAAGATGTACTTCCTAGTCGAGTCATTTCCCTTGATTCCTAGAAGATGTACTTTCTAGTTGAGTCATTCCCTTTGATTCCTATAAGATGTACCTCCTAATTGAGTCATTCCCCTTGAATCCTAAAAGATGTACTTCCTAGTAGAGTTATTTCCCTTGACTCCTAGAAAATGTATTTTCTAGTCGATTCATTCCAATTAACCCATAGAAGATGCATCTACTTGTTTGGGGTTTTCAAGTAGTGATGATGTGACTCACCAAATTTCTCTGATTATAAACTGGGGCAAAATTTAATTCCTGTGTTTGGAACTTCACTTTTCTAAAGAAAAAAATAGAATCTTTCTTTATCATAGTCTTTGTTTGAGATAACACTTGTTCTAGTTTTGAAATTGAAAGTTAGGATCCTGCCTGGAGAACTGGGTGTTGAAAATGAAAGCCAGGAGCCCGCCTGAAGAATAGGGTGATAAAATTGAAAGTCAGGAGTCCTCCTGAAAAATAGGGTGAAGAAATTGAAAGTCAAGCAACAAGGTGATAAAATTAAAAATCAAAAGATTAAAAAATAGCAAGTCAGGAGCCCGCCTCGAGAACATGATGATGGAATTGAAATCAAGTAATAAGGTGAAAAAATCATAAGTCAAGAGCCCGCCTGAAGAATAGGGTGAAGATTTTCAAATTCAGGACCAAGGTTCAAAATTACCACAGACAAAACATGGTCAATTTGTAAGTTCATCTCCAACATCAGATTTTGTATGGAGAAAGAATCCATTCTCAAGTTCAACCCAAAGATGATCAGATCTTTTGTCAATTATGAAAGCATCTGAACTCAAGTCAAGAGTCCAGATAAGCTGCATAGATAAGATTTTATAATTTCAGTTATCTTTTTAACTTGTAATTTTTATTTTTGATGTAATGATAGAGCCGCGGATCGGAACCTCGACGGGACCTCACTCGACTCTCCAACTCGGTTGTCTTTTTTCTTTCTATTTCTTTCTTTGAATAATGATCGGGGCAAAATTTTGTCTCGAAAACACTTTGTGTTTATACCCCAAAAGGGGCATGATGCAGACACCTAATTTGGTTCCTTCCAAAGATCCAATTTATCCATTTTTTGCTTCACCTTATCATACACCCTCACCCATTTAATAATTTTCCCTACAAAAATCTAAATAACAAACTCACAACAAAAATAACAATCCCTCTAACTAATTTTGACACATCACACTACTAAAAAAAGCCAAAAAATAATTGCCAAAGCGACGCCCAGCATCGTTTTTTTGGTCAAAACCAATGAAAAAGCGTTACTTTTTTTTCTTCGCAAAAAGGCCCGTTATTTTTTAAAAACGACGGCATGCGTAGCTTTTTATTATGACAGACAACGTCGCTTTTTGTAAAAAAGATTTTAGTTACGTTTAGAAAAAGCGGTGTTGTGCGTCGTTTTTTGTTCTTCATGTGAAGAACACATGATGAACAAATGTGTCATTTTATTGAAGAAAAAATTTAAAAAATTTACAAAAAAAGACATTATCCGTCGTATTTTGAGAAAATAAAATTTCATAATGAAGACAAAAAGCGACGTTGGTCATTGCTTTTGTTCTTCATAATGAAGACAAAAAGCGATGTTGGCTGTCGTTTTTTTTAAATATATTTAAAAAAATTCAGAAAAGTGACGGACAAAAGGGACCATGTCCGTCGCTTTTCTGCATTTTTTTGGATGCAAGAATTTGTATTTCTTCATCCTACCTGCCAAATAAAAATGTAATGCAATATATACAGCCTCATGCAACACACATTTCTAAAATAACCATACAACGCACTACATTATCAGTTACAACTGATTGAGGACATGACCCTGGATAGGAAGATATGGAGGAAAAACATTAGGATAGAGGGATAAGAGTGTGGTTGAGTTGTAGTCAGTAGGTAGGAAATTTATGGTGTCCTTTGTTTGGCAATGTACGTTTTTGGGGATGTCTAATCTATGTTATTTTATCATGCTCTATGCTTGTGATGTTTTTGTATATTGCCTTTATACTGCCTTTTATCCTGATCCGGGGGTCTATTGGAAACAGTCTCTCTACCTCGTTAGAGGTAGTGGTATGAGCTGCGTACACTCTACCCTCCCCAGGCCCCACTATGTGGGAATATACTGGGTTTATTGTTGTTATTGTTGCACTACATTATCAAAACATTTAAGCAATTCAAATCAACAACACTTAAACAACCAAATCCAAAATCCAAAATACTTAATAATTAATCCAATAACCACTAAAACACCTAAACAATCCTAAAGTTTTTTCATTGGAGTCTACAGGTGTCTGAGATTTCTTTTGAGCAGTTGTCTTCGAACTCTTATCAGGACGAGGACAATCACCGTCACCACCGGATGTCAGCTGTATGCAAGTTTACATCAAAACATATAAAAATCAAGTCATTAGTTCATATTTCATGTGACTACACTTAATATTTTCAAGTTACTAGTACACATTTCAAGATACTACACTCGAACCATTTTCAAATATCTAATTGACATTTCATTTCACTATACTTAACCATTTTCAAATAACTAGTAGACATTTCAAGTAACTACACTTAACCATTTTCAAGTCACTACTACACGTTTAAGTCACTATACTTAACTATTTTCAAATAACTAATTCACATTGCAAATCACCACACTTAAAATATTTTCAAGTCACTAGTACACATTTCAAATCACTACACTTAACTATTTTCAATTAACTAAATCATATTCAAGTCAATATACTTAATTCATTTTGAAGTGACTATACTTTATTATTTTAAAGTTATTAGTACACATTTCAAATAATTGCACTTAACCATTTTCAAGCATCAAGTTCACAATTTCAAATAACTACACTTAACCGTTTTCAAGTCACAAGTTCACAATTTCAAGTAACTACACTTAATCATTTTCAAGTCACTACAATTAATAATTTTCAAATAACTTATTCACTAGTACACATTTCAAGTCATTACACTCAAATCATTTTCAAATAGCTAATTAACATTTCAAGTCACTATACTTTAAGCATTTTCATGTAACTACACTTAACTATTTTCAAGTCACTAGTACACATTTCAAGTCACTATACTTAACCATTTTCAAATAACTAGTAGACATTTCAAGTCACTATACTTAACCATTTTCAAATAATTAATTCACATTTCAAGTCACTACACTTAACGATTTTCAAATAATAATTCACATTTCAAATCACTATACTTAACCATTTTCAAGTAACTACTTTACATTTAAAATAATTATGCTTAACCGTTTTCAAGTCACTACACTTAATCATTCATTTCAAGTAACTAATTCACATTTCAAGTAACTACACTTAACCATTTTCAAGTCACTAGAAACCGTTTTCAAGTCACAAGTTTGCAATTTCAAGTAACTACACTAAATCATTTTCAAGTCACTACACTTAATAATTTTCAAATAACTTATTCACATTTCAAGTCACTACACTCGAACCATTTCAAATAGCTAATTGACATTTCAAGTCATTATACTTAACCATTTTCAAGTAACTACAATTAACCATTTTCAAGTCATGTACCAGCATTTCAAGTCACTACACTTGACTATTTTCAATTAACTAGTTCACATTTTCAAGTCATTATACTTAACTATTTTCAAATAACAACTCTTAAGCATTTTTAAGTCACTAGTACACATTTCAAGTCACTACACTTAATCATTTTCAAATAACTAATTCGCATTGTAAGTCACTGTATGTATCCACTTTTAAGTAACTAAACTTAACCATTTTCAAGTCACCAGTACACATTTCAAATCACTATACTTAATCATTTTCTAGTCACAAGTTCTCAATTTCAAGTAACTATACTTAATCATTTTCAAGTCACTACACTTAATAATTTTCAAATAACTTATTCACATTTCAAGTCACTACACTCAAATCATTTTCAAATAGCTAATTAACATTTCAAGTCACTATACTTAAGCATTTTCAACTAGCTACATTTAACCATTAGTACACATTTCAAGTCACTACACTTAACCATTTTTAAATAACTAGTAGACATTTCAAGTCACTACACTAAACCATTTTTAAATAATTAATTCACATTTCAAGTCACTATACTTAACCATTTTCAAGTAACTACGTTACATTTAAAATAACTATACTTAACCGTTTTTAAGTCACTACACTTAATCATTCATTTCAAGACACTATACTTAACCACTTTCAAGTAACTAATTCACATTTTAAGTAACTACACTTAACCATTTTCAAGTCACTAGGAACCGTTTTCAAGTCACAAGTTTGCAATTTCAAGTAACTACACTAAATCATTTTCAAGTCACTACACTTAATAACTTTCAAATAACTTATTCACATTTCAAGTCACTACACTCGAACCATTTCAAATAGCTAATTGACATTTCAAGTCACTATATTTAACCATTTTCAAGTAACTACACTTAACCATTTTCAAGTCATGTATTAGCATATCAAGTCACTACACTTAACTATTTTCAATTAACTAGTTCACATTTTCAAGTCATTATACTTAGCTATTTTCAAATAACTACAGTTAATCATTTTCAAGTCACTAGTACACATTTCAAGTCAGTATACTTTAACTATTTTCAAATAACTATACTTAACCATTTTCAAGTCACTAGTACACATTTCAAGTCACTACATTTAACCAATTTTAAATAACTAATTAACATTGCAAGTCACTATACGTATCCACTTTTAAGTAACTAAGCTTTTCGTATCCGGGAGTGTATGTATTGTAAGTTGTAAGTTATGTCCTCAAAGAATAAGGAGAGATTGTTTATATAGTGAAAAAAAAAATCAGTAAGTAAAGAAAAGAGAATAAATTATAAATAATCATGGAAATTCTTTTCCTTAATGAGACAAGCAAAATCCAATCAGTGGGAAAATATATGCTAAGACTATCCTAATTAAATAAGTCAAATCCATAATATTAAAACTTGCGGTATATAAGTGAGTACAAAGTTGTCACATATTCAGCAAAAGGAAGTAAACTAATCATCAACATGTTAGAATCAATCACTAATCAATTAGGAGATCAATAATCAATTAGGAATGAGGAAATTTGTTCAATTTACCATAAATAGATATATAGAAAAAATAATAAATTATTCAAAAGGCAATTAATTTTATAAAATAATCCCTAATTACGATAATTTACTTTTGTACCTAATCCAATTCAAATCATCAATTGTACAAAAAAAAAAAAATCAATCCACAGTGTAATTTAAGAACGTGATACACAAACAAATGTTCTTTACCAAATTCTATTCAAATTATCACAAATCAGTCCAACAATAAAAATAACCATAAGAGAAATTTATCAGCTAATTGACCAATATCAATAATACAATCCACAAACAAGATGGATAATTTCAAAAGTAAGAATTAGCAATCTATGACAAAATTAAGCATTACTAAAATTGGGGGTTTTCACATATCAAAGAATGCAAATCATGAAATTAAAAGCATTGAATCAAAAAATCAGAATCCAACGTCTCTAATTTCAAATTTTAATAATCCGTCAAAGGAAAAATAATAGAAGATGATAATATTAAATTGATGCAAAATTAAACGAAATATAAAATCTGGGGATAGGTTCATGAGAACCCATTGTTTTCCGATTAGTGAAACTGTGACGGCGGCTGACTAACGTGGGGGAGGACCTGCTCACCGGTGGAGCAGTGGGTTTTTTGCTCGGAGTTGTGGCAGGAACGACGGAGAGGGGTGGCGACGTCGGCTGATTATTTCGGGGCTGGTTTACCGGCATGGATGACGCTCTCCGGCATGGGGAAGAGATCGAGGCAGAGGCTATGTCTGCTTCACCGGCTGCTTCTGGCATTGGGTGGCAACGCTCCGACAGTTCGGATGGTGCTGGTTCGATTGATGGCTGCACAGGGGCGGTTGGCTGCAACGATGGTTTTGTTGGTGAGGGTCACCGATCGGAAGGGGGAGATGGCTATGAAGGTGATGAGAATGAGGGAGAGGAGTTTCGCCAGCGACGGAGAGAACGACGGCCATGACTGTTAGTAAGAGAGAAGATGAGAGAGGATGCAAAAAGATGGGGGTGCGGCTGTTCTTTGTTGAAATGGAATTATCAAGGTTTATGTTTTGTTTAAAAGAAAAGGAAGGGTGGTGGGATCTCAGTCGTTTGATCAATTTTGATCAACGGCTGAGATTAAAATTATTTTAAAAAGGATTAAAAATTAAATAAAATTTTAAGTTGAGTCACAAATTGGCTATAATTGTAATAAATTGAATAGGCTAAAATTGTTATATTTGGATGAAAAAGGCTAGAATTTAAATAGATTAGAAAAATCAGTTTAAACTTAATTAAATAAGATGTCGAAAAATAAAGTAAGCATGTACAAATTAATGCTACGTAAAAACTTATTATATAAAATCGTTGATGATAATAATAATAATAATAATAATAATAATAATAATAATAATAATAATAATAATAATAATAATAATAATAATGGACAATGCATTTGTGAATTGTGAGTGTGCACATTTACGAAAAGAATTAACAAAAATATTAATAAAATTACGTGGAAACATATTATATTTAAATTAATGAATTGTAAAAGTGATACTGCAAAATAATTTGTATATTTCAAAATCATGGATGTCACACATCAAAATCATGAATTAATCAGTGTGCAACATTGCGTGAAAAAAATAATTTAATAAAATTATGTAAAATATCGTATTTGAGTTTAAAATTATAGAAAATGGTACTAAAATAATTTGTGCATTTTTTAAAATTATGAATATAACACGTCAATATGTATTTAATATAAGAATAATGTGTACAAAAATATTAATAATTGAAATCAAATAATTTTGAGAAAATAGCAGGCTAAAAGTAGTATCAGGAGATCAAAATTGGGTGTCAACATCAGTTGTTGGATCAATTTTGATCAACGATTGGGATTAAAATTACTTTAACGACTGAGATTAAAATTACTTAAAATTGGGTGTCAACACAATTAAACCGATTTAGTCTCACAAATTAGGTCTGTAAGGGTACATTGTACGCAGACCTTCTCAAAAACCTATTCAAGTTTGAAAATTCTTGTAAAGTAAAACACATCATGTAGGATTTTTGCTGCAATTAAGATTTTTTTTTCTTGTTAATTAGTAGCTACTATTTCTATTTTTTGCATATTTTCTTATTAGGTAAATTGAAAATCGAACTGTTAAGGACTAAAAATCGACAATCATAAACTGATAAAAAATACATTATTGATTTGATTATTGGTTTGACTTATTTAAAAATCGATAACCGATAAACCAAACTGATAATATATAAAATCAAATCGAACAGACCGATGCACACCCCTAATTTCAAAAAAAATAGTGAAAAATGATTTTAATATTGACCATTGATCAAATATGATGAACAGTTGAGATTAAAATTGAGGAGATGAGTCAAATTGGGATTAGAAATTGGGTTAAAAAAAGATTGAATTGGAGATTTCATTTACGTTAATACAACGTATTAATATAATGAATAATGGGTTAATTGGCTTCACTATTATAATTTCAATAGTGTATTATTACCTGCATCATATGATGTTAACGTATTATTCAAAATATTTGGATATATAGATTCAGTTAGCTAGCTTTTAACTACTATGTACATCCTTATACGAGAGATACGTATTTATACATACATACATACATACATACATATATATATACATACATATATATATATATATATTTGATTGCTATAAACTTTGTAATATGTACTATATACATCCCATACATGAGTATGTTACCTCATAATACAACATATTTTATTTCTACTCTGATGAATTATCGTTTAATTTATTAGCTTACATTATTATATTATAACTTCAACAATATATTATTACTTTGATCAATATGTACTAGATACATCACATACACATGTAAATTACCTCGTAATACAACGTTTTGTATACATACAATGATAAATTATCGTTTAATTTAGCTTATATTATTATATTATAACTTTAACAGTATATTAATAGTTTGATCAATCGATCGTATGATATCAATGTATTCAACATATAATTGAATACATTTAATTTTTTTAAATATAAAAATTATTTATTTAATAGTTAATTAAAAATATCAAATATCAACGGACAGTGTCGTTTTCATAAAGTTAATTTTTATTTAGTTATAACAAAAGCGACGCTGTCCGTCGCTTTTATAAAAAAATGAAGAAAAATTAAAAATATTTACAAATTGTGACGAACAGCATCACTTTTTTAGAATTAATATTTTAAAAAATAAAAAATATAGTGATGTTGTTCGTCGCTTTAATAAAAATAAATAAAAATAAAAATTAAATTTAAAAAGCGACGGACAACGTCGCTTTTCAAAAAATTAATTTTTATTTAGTTTTAAAAAAAGCGACACTGTCCGTCACTTTTTGTAAAAATGAAGAAAAATTAAAAATAATTACAAATTACGACGGACAACGTCACTTTTCTAGAATTAATATTTTAAAAAATAAAAAATATAGCGATGGAATAAAAATAAACAAAAATAAAAATTAAATTTAAAAGCGACGGACAACATCGCTTTTAAAAAAATTAATTATTATTATAAAAGCGACGTTGTCCATCGCTTTTTGTAAAAATAAAGAAAAATAAAATAATTACAAACTGCAACGGACAACGTCACTTTTCTAGAATTATTATTTTTAAAAATAAAAATCATAGCGACATTGTCCGTCGCTTTTAATAAAAATAAATAAAAATAAAATTTAAAAAGCTACGGACAACGTCGCTTTTTAAAAAATTAATTTTTATTTAGTTTTAACAAAAGCGACGCTATCCGTAGCTTTTTTGTATAAAATAAAGAAAAAATAAAAATAATTACAAATTGCGACGGACAACGTCGCTTTTCTAAACTTAATATTTTAAAAAATAAAAATTATAGCGACTTTGTTCGTCGCTTTTAATAAAAATTAAAAAATAAAAATAAAATTTAAAAATCGATGAACTACGTCGCTTTTCAAAAACTAATTATTATTATTTGTAAATAAATTACGACGCTATCCGTCGCATTTATTAAAAAAAATTATAAATTATTTTTTAATTAAGTGATACAATAATTTGTGAAAAAAGCGATCAATATTAAAATGTTGATCATTGATTTTAATAAAAATAATAAAAATTAAAATTAAATTAAAAAAATAATGGATAGTGTCGCTTTTCAAAGCGACACATTTTGGCTCGAATCAAAGTAATTCGATTTGATCGAAATAAAATCGTTCATTGAGGTTCAATACTTCAACTCTATTCTTCTTTTATTTTATGTGGGGTGTTGATGCTATAATTGTCTTGGGTGACTCGTATGGTTGATGATGTGATTGTGATAAGTTGATTGAACAATTTTAATTATCGTGGCTTGTTGTTTGATTCTGTGTTGAATTTAATTAATCATGTTAAATTGGAAATAAGTGGGACAGAAATTGATCTTGATAAAAGTGAATTGTGGTATTTTGATTTATTGATGATTGTTTAATTCGGAATTAGTGTTGATGTTATTAAACGTAATAATATCATGATGGAACAGTAGGCCGGGTAGGCAAATGTAAGAATTATGGATTGGTGAAAGTTAAAAATGTGTTGAATAGTTTTGTCTTGTCCCATTTGAATCAATTATACTATTAGGCCGGAAAATGCCTCGAGATATCTGTATTGTTTTATCAATACATTGTGAACCATTGATCTTTCCTGCCCAAAAATAATTTTTCTACTTGAAATTATTTAACTCACTACCTTTCATTTTTAATCTACTACACAATATCTTAAAAATTCATGCATTTAAATAAGACACTACAATAAGAATTATTGATCGATGCTAGTTGCATTTTTAGGGTGATCAACTTTTGATATAAGAACAACCTTCCTTCATGGTATCCTAGGCTATTTAAATAAAGCACTACCAAATTCATCTCTTTAAGAGACTCGGTTTTGTCAATCCCAAACATGGCATCTTTGACATCTTTCTCAAATTAATAGGGTGCTTGGGAGTGCTTATAAGTTGGTCAAAATAACTTATAAGCACTTTTTTGTTTATATTGGTGTTTGGCAAAATTTTAAGTTACTTAAAATAAGTTGATTTTGACTTTTTTTTAAAGCCAAAATCAATAAGCAGCCTCACAGGTGCTTATTTTTTCACAAGTTTAAGTTGACTTATAAAATTACCATCCTATCCCTTGCAATTATATGTTATTCCAATTTTACCCTTGCGCTAATTCTCTTTTTCTACCTTCAGCATATTTTCATTTCCACGCTCTCATTTCTCTGACAAAAAATCTACGCCGCTCCTCTCAACAGCACATACTTTGTTCTAGATTTTCTCTCAAGTTGTTGCATTTCCTTCGAGATTCCGTGGTAAGTTGTCTCAATATTTACGTATTTTTCTTTATTTTTGATTTTTCATCTCCTTTTATTCATAGACAAATCTGTAATTTTTGGATTTTTGAAAGAAGTGTTGTTCAACTAGAGATGCAAGCCGAGTTTACACAAATTAATCTCCAGCGATGATTTAGAAACCCCAATTGTGTGTTTAAGGATTTGCTTTGAGTTGAAGATGAGTGAGTTTAATATACACCATTATTATTAAATTACATTATTGAATCATCTTTTATTATACGGGTTAATAAAACATAAATTTATATATGTTCTTAAACAACATATGTGCTAAGTGAGCAAATTCCTACCTTTAGATCGATGGTCATTGTATGGTACAGTTATAGAACAATTATGATGATAGTAGTACCTAATTAAGATGCTAACATATCTTGTGATGATAATAGTACTGACAATACTATCATATTTCTTAATAGAATAGGCAAATAATAAGGTGGGATATATCTTAATCTAAAAACTAAAGTAAGTTACAATGTTAAAAGTTAATGGAGGAATTTTTTTAAAATTTTGAGAGACTCTGTTTAGAGACACATGCTGCAGAAAATTTTCTTTTCTGCCAAAAAACCCATGTTTTTGGTCTGTTTGGATTTTTTATTCCCTTGTTCAACTATCTCTGCCTTCTCTTTTTGCACTGCTATCGCTACCTTCTCTTTTGTACAAGTTTGTAATAGCATACATGACAAAACTGTTAAAGATGTGTGGCAATTGATATTTATATTTCATCTTCAGATCATTTATATTCCATCATGTCGAATGCTAATTTGGCGCGAAGTAACGCTAAGTGGGACTATGATGCTCATATTGCTTTTATTGAGGTGTGTGAAAGAGAAATTAGAAAAGAAAATAGACCGAACACTCATTTGAATAAAGATGGATGAAAAAATTTGGGTGATGCGTTCTATAATAGGACAGGAAGAAAATATACTAAAACACAGTTGAAAAATAAGTGGGATAACATGAAACAGGATTAGGCTTTTTTTAACCAGTTGATGAGAGAGAATGCAAGTTTAGGTTGGGATGCCACAAAAAATACAATCATTGCAGATGACGATTGGTGGAACCAAAAGATTAAGGTGCGTCTCTTGCATTATTCTTTATTTCTTTGTTATTTGTCTCATTATTTAATTTACTTAACTAGTTTTTTTTTCAGATGGATCATCGATATAGGAGGTTTAGGAATATGTATCTTTCTCTTATACGTTATCGCTATGATGCATTATTTTGGGATATTGTTGCTACGGGGGAAAGAGCACTCTTCACCAATCAAGAACATTTGTTTGAAATTGAAGTAGAGTTGAACAAAGAAAAAACAAATGATTTTGATGATTTTGACCAAGAACATTTCGTTAATCTCAATGATGAAGGAAGTGATGAAAGTGATGATGCACATGATATGAATTCTCCTATCTTTCCCAAATCATCATTAGAAAGACAACTTTCAACTGATGATATAGGATCTAGCAGTCGAGTAAAAAAGAGTAAGACAAAATCTGCTAGAGAGGCACTACACTTTATAGTTGAGTTACTGTCAAGCAAAAGTACTGCTACATCTCATGCGGTAGAGGATCCCACCATTGACAAGTGTATGGACTTTTTGGCAAGTTGTCCCGAAATTGATATCCCGTATGAAATCTACAACTATACAGTGAATTTGTTTCTAAAGAAAGATGTCCGTCAAATATTTCTTAAGATGACTAGTGATGATGCTCGGAGTCTTGGTTGGCATATAACTATCAGTTATACCTCTTTAAGAAGAAAGAGTGAAGGATGTATTTGGCTGATTCTGGTCTTTTGTTGTTTGATGTTTGTTATTATGGTTGTACACGTTAACGTAAAACGCTTTGGTTTTATGATTATCAACCTTTTTCAAATTAAGTTGACTTTATTTTTATTGTTGTATGTGTGTGTATTTTATACATACGTATGTTCTATTATTTTTCACTTACTAGATGAAGAGTATGCAGTGAGAATTACATAGATTCATATTGCATTTATAAATTAAAATATGTTGATATATCATACTTTACTAATATGAGGATTATGGAATTCTTATACTCCATTACTCTACTGATGTGAGCGTTTTTTGCTTTTAAGTTAAATGGAGAGTTTGGATATTAGCATATCTCCTGACCTAAGTGACGTATTTGATGATGATGAAAATGAAGAATTAGAAAAATTTCACCAAGAGCAAGATGAGGAGTGGATGACTTTGTGTCAACTAGCAGGTAAATATACTTTGACGTATTGCGAAAAGTACTTATGTAAGAAACCTTGTCGTACATCAAAGTGCTTCGGACATATATTTATTCAAGACATATTACGAGGAAATGAAACACGTTGTTACGAAAATTTTCGATTGAATAAAGCCGTGTTTATTGATTTATCCAATGACTTAACTGAAAAGTATGGGCTTAAAGTCACTCGTGAAATTTCTACACACGAAATGTTAGGCATGTTTTTGATGATTTGTCCACATGGAGCGGGAAATCGAATGATACAAGAAATCTTTGAACATTCTGGAGAGATGGTTCATAGACACTTTCATAGTGTTTTAGATGCTATTTCTAAGTTTGTAAGAGATATCATTAGACCACATTTAAATTATAATGATGGTGTAGGAGCTCACAAGCCATGTAACGAGCGATATTTTCCCTTCTTTAAAGTAAGTTAGACTTTCTCCAAATATATACTATATAATACTTAATATTTAATTTCACTTGATTATTTTCTTAAGTTAAATTTATATATGTATATACTTGTAGGATTGCATTGGGGCACTTGATGGCACACATGTTAAAGCTAGATTGCCGCAAGGACAAGAAATTTCGTATATTAGTCGTAAAGGTTATCCGACTCAAAATATTCTTGCCGTTATAGATTTCAACATGTGTTTTACATTTGCATTGGCTAGATGGGAAGGATCGGCTCATGACAATCGTATATTTCGTGAGACTCTCCGTAGACAAAAACTCAACTTTCCACATTCATTGGAAAATAAATATTATCTAGTTGATTCTGGATATTCGCACACGAAGGGATACATGGCTCCTTATAGAGGAGATAATGTGAGGTATCACCTTTCTGACTTTCGACGTGGTGCAACGCGACAATTGCGGGAGCCAAACGAACGCATTGAAGAATTTAATTATTTGCATTCTTCTTGTAGAAATATAGTAGAACGCACATTTGGTGTATGGAAAGCGAGGTGGTCTATTTTGCGTGACATGCCTTACTATAACATTGACACTCAAAGGGATATCGTAATTGCCACTATGACCATTCATAATTACATTAGAAAGAAGTGCAATGTGGATAATGGATTTCAAACGGCTGAGAATGAAGGATATATTCCATCGGTTGATTTTGATGTAGGCACAACTTCAACGGCTAGCAATATAGACGCCGAAAATGTGAGTGAGGAAAGTAATGTTCACTGGGTTTGGCTTCGTGATATGATTGCTAATGATATTTGTAATGCTTAATGTTTATACTAATTGAATATTTTCACTTTTTGTATTTATGGAGAACTTAACTCTAGCCACATTACTAACTCTTTTGTATGAAACTATTTACGAAGCAATCTTTCCAAAGAGTCTCATTTCAATCTCTAAAAAAAATATTTTTAGTACACAAATTAATAGCCATTCATGAAAATATTTTTTTAATATATATATATATATATATATATAAAAATATATATATATATATATATATATATATATATATATGTTAAAATATATATTAATTTTAATTTGAATCATTTTAGCAATAAAAATTAATAATAATCAACTCTATATATTATTAACAACTATAAGGGTATTTCAATCATTTTTTTAAAAAAAAGTGCTTAAAAACATTATTTATCAAACAAATCAATAACTTTTTTTCAGTTTCAGCACTTTTATCCAAACACTTAACTATTTATTTTTAAAATAAGTTCATCAGTTTTAAAAGCACTTTTTTTGAACCACTTTTTTTCAGCTTATCCAAATGGGCTCTAAGTCTACAACAAATCTTGTTTGATCAGCGTACTAACAGCAAATTGTCCCTTCTTAGCAACCCTGCATAAGCTTTAATTCTGATTGAGGACTTCTTTCTAAGGAGATTTTCATAAATAACTAACAAAATATGAACAATGTTTTCTCGATCAGTTAACGATCCTTATTTAACTGAATGATATAGCCTATTTCAATTTTCTTTGCTTAATAATAGCAGAATAAAAATTACTTGTGTTTTCATCTCCTAAATTAAGCCAAATAACTTTACTTCTTTTCTGTAAATACATTTAAGCTAAATGAAATGATTTACTTCAAGTACTACACTTTTTCTATATATTGGAGCTCAAGGGTTTAGCCTATAATTGAACATGAGCTAAATGCAATGCTTTCTTATCCTCTGCTACTTCAAACACTGAAATGCTGGGAATTTAACTTCTTCAATTCTTTCTTTAAAAGCTTCAATTTCTTTACTACCTGAAACACTAGAGTTTTGTAAGTTACTCAAGTGTTGAATGATAATTTTATACTTGTATTTTGTGTGCAAGATGGAAAACATTTAAGCAAATATTAGATCTAAATTTAATGTTATTTAAAAGGGTAATTCTTTAAAAGCTATTTTTACATAACTTTTAAAATAGACGAAATTTGAATAGTGACTTAAATCAGGGCACGTGTAAATCAGTCAAAAGCATTTTCAATTACCGAATGGCCTAATTTAATTTATATCGGGCTATTATTAGAACCAAATCAAATTATTTACTTTGGGAAAATGCTCAAATATGCCACTGAACTATCAGAAATAACTTCTTTATATCATCCGTTAAAAGTTGGGCTCTTTCATGTCAACGCCGTTATAAAATTGGTCCATCCATGCCATTATTTTTTAACGGTGATTTTCTAAAAAACTATTTTTTCACGTGGCCTCTTATTAGAGGTCCACATCATTTTTAATTTTTTTTTTTTAATTTTGATCCATTAAGAAGAATTCACCCACACCCAACCTATCATCTTAACCCACTTTAATATTACTGTTAATCTTGACCCTAGATTTAAACATATATATAATCATTTAGTCTTCGAACATAAGATTTACACACTTGAATACTACGTTTAAAATAATATAGGTTAGAATAATTAATAATTTAAAATGACAAATGAATAAATTGTGCTTAAAAATTAATTTGTTTCGACTCTCGAAATTCGAACACCATCACATAATTTAGGACTAAGAGAATACCACATAAACGAAGGACCACAACTTTTAATTAGGAAGAATACATAAAAATCCCTTCTAAATTTAGATTATAAGTTTTATAATTGAATTATTGGTAGTCTTAATTATTTCGTGAATTTGGCTATTTGGTAGCCTTTATACTCTTTAACGTAGACGAAACGTAGAGCATAATTTTTTTTGTGTGGGTGGATTCTTTAATATACACATTAAAGATCCATTAATATATATATAAATAGTGTCTGCGTGAGTAGGTACCAAACAACACTAAAAAATATGCGGACTGAAAACACCCTACGTACCTGGATGGTGGTCTTTTATTTATTTTATATTTTTTAAACTCTAACACGTCTAAAAATAAATTATGCTCTACGTCTCGTCCACGTTAAAGAGTATAAAGGCTACCAAATAACCAAGTCCACGAAATAATTAAGACTACTAATAATTCAATTATACAACTTATAATCCAAATTTAGAATGAATTTTTAGGTATTCTTCCTAATTAGAAATTGTGGTCCTTCATGTATGTGGTATCCTAAATTATGTGATGATTTTCGAATTTCGAGAGTCAAAATAAATTATTTTTTAATCACAATTTATTCATTTGTCATTTTAAATTATTAATTATTCTAACTTATATTATTTTAAATGTAGTATTCAAGTGTGTAAATTTCATGTTTGAAGACTAAATGATTATATATATGTTTAAATCTAGGGTCAAAATTAAGAGTAATATTAAAGTAGGTTAAGGTGATAAGTTAGGTGCAGGTGAATTCTTCTTAATAGATCAAAACTTAAAAAAAAAAAAAAATTAAAAAAAATTAAAAATAAAGTGGACCTCTAATAAGAGGCCACGTGCAAAACAAATTTTTTGAAAACCATCGTTAAAAAGTAATGATATGAATGGAACGATTTTATAATAACAATGATATAAATAAGTCTAACCTTTAACGAATAACATAAATTAATTATTTTTATAGTTCAATGACATATTTAAATATTTTCCCTTCTATTTTTCCTTTTAGATAGGGAGGAAGGAGAGGGTGGTCAAAATGAACCTTTGAATTGACCACACATTAATTGGGGGCTACTAAGACTTTTCCTTCAAATTGGAAAGATTACACAAGTGACCGTTCGGCTTGTGTAAATTATCGACAGACTTTTAAACTTATTTTGAGATTTCACTTTGACCATTCAACTGATTTTTATATCTATTGAACACTTCTATCCCTTTAAATTTAAATTATTTGAACATTTTTTTAACAATCAATTACAAATTTAAATCATTTGCATTACACTTGCAATGACAGGACAATTTGACAAATCAAATAGTGACACGTGTCAATATGAGTCTAAAATTTATTTTAAAAATATATTAAAATTAAAAAAAAAAAAGAAAATTATTTTAAAATTAAAATTAAAAACGATAAGTTACCCCAGCTCCCACCCATGAAACTATCGTCTTTTTCACTCCATTTTTATGCTCATTTTCAATATTAAATCTGATTTGGGTAGAAGAAAGCACAAAGCAGTAGATTTAATTTGATTTAATATTATCGCTCATCTTCACTCCATTTTCAATATTGAATCTACAAGAGGAAACAATTTTTTGGACATTGAGGTTAAAGAGGTTGACCGCCATTATTTCATCTTCATTTTCAGTCATCTCCAAACAAATATCGTCAGTCAAATTAAAATGCAAATCCAACAAGGTTATCAAAAATTGTAGGTGTAAATGTCGGAAAAAATGAAACTTTACTAGAAAAAATAGAAATTTGTCGGAAAAAATGGAGGGGCGGTCGTCCTTTTCTTAAAAAAAAAAAATTAATTATAAATTTTTGACACATACAATTAAAATGCTCAACCCATTTTGAGTTATCTTTCCAAAATCACACTCCACAATCTCCTTTTTTTTTTTTTTTTTTTTTTCACAAATCAATAAAAATACAAATTTGATTCAAAAACAAAAATCAAAATACTATTTTCATAAACTAACATGTTATTTCGTCTTTCTCAATTCATTTTGAGTTATCTTTTCTATCTCATTTGTCATTTTAGAGGAAGAAGAATGAAGTTTCACTAAAAAAAAATTAATCTCGATTAATATTGCAAAAAAAAAAAAAAATGAAGTTATGCCTGAATGTTTTGAGTCTTATGGTGGATGGTAGTGTGCGATTGAAATGGTAACAAATGAGGCAACCCTTTTTTTTCTTATTAAAAAAAGACTAATTAAATGCTCTCACGCGTTCAGACAACATGAATTACAATAATTTTGTCACATAGGCAAAAAGTGTTCAGATAGTTTAAATTTAAACGGATAGAAGTATTCAATAGGTACAAAGATTAGTTGAGGGATCCAAGTGAAATCTCAAAATAAATTTAAGAGTCTATTGATAACTTAATCCTAAGTATTTTTAATTATAGATTTAGCAATTTTATAGCCCCAAAACCTCCAAAATGAGCAAATCTTCCGGAAATCAACAAAGTCTATTCCACTATATGTCGCGTTCGTTTTTATTTGTGGTTACTTTTCTAATTGAAATTTTACATATATTTGTCATTTTTGACATATAATTTTTTTTTTTTTCATATTTTAGCCTTAACATTAAATGTTTATACTCTAAACTAATTTCAAGACATAATAGTAATCATCAATTAATTGAGATATTATGACAAAATAATCATATTAATAATTGTTTTCTTAGCAGATGTGTCAAGTCAAAATGTAATAAGTAAAAATGAATGGAGTGAGTAATAAAACAGTTAAAAAACTGTGTGGTTACCATAAAATAGCTAAACGATATTATTAAACAAATAAAAATTAATTACTCCGATTGTTTTCATTTACATTGTTGATGGTCACCATAAAATAATTAAACGATTTAAACAAATAAAAACAATTACTCCCATTGTTTTCATCTAAGTTGTTTGAAATTACAAAATGGCACAACCAGACTTAATTTTTTTTTTTTTTTTTTTTTAGATTTCTCAAGATATCCCACAGCCGGCATTCGTGAGACTACTCCTCCATTTCTCGGTCAACACATTTTGCGGTAGAAAACTGGTTACAGAGTTTGCTTTATTCGCCAGACTTAATGTTAAGCAGTAACAACCATTTATTTAAATTTTTAAAATTGGTCATTCTTATTATATTCTGAAAATTTCATCAAATTTAATAAATACTTCTCCGTCAAAGAAAAAAACTGTAGGGTAATCACAAAACTATAAGTGGATTAGGTGAATAATTTTTCAATGTTATTAATGATATACATAATACAATTATATAATCAACGTTTCCTTTTCAAAAAAGAGACCCAGAAGATAAAAAGTATATTCACCAACCTTTGTCCTATTTTATTTATGTTGATGAACCCGATGCGGATATATGCATGTAAAATCACGCATTTCCTTTCATTTTCTTTCACGAATTTCATTTTTTTTTCTTTTGGTTGCAACACGAATTTCCTTTCGAATGCATGCATGTATAAGAAACTTCATACTTCACGGATAAATTTGAATATTATTAAAAATTTATCATCCAAAACAATAAAGTCAACAAGTGTTATAAAAACAATCAAAATAGGGGATGTGTTATGAAAGTAAATTTGGAGAGAGATTTCTGAAACGAAAAAGGGTCAAAATGTTCTTAAATTATGCTCTTAAACAAAAATGTATTTTGTTGATAATTTAATTTGGTCAGAAAATACCCCAATTGTTAATAGTCTGATCCAATGCCCCGCAGCTTAATAGTTTGATTTTAAAAATGCCCCTATTTTACTTTATTGAGCAAAAAAGCCCCTTTTTCTAAATAATATATTAGTTTTTACTATTTTAATGCAGTTTTTTCCTTTTAAAAAAATACTATTCTTAAAGAACCCTTCTCTTGTTTCTTTTTTTTAGAAAAAAAAAAATCTCTTTAACTGATAAAAGGGCTGAAAGTAATTTTTTTATTTTCTCAATGTCGTATTATCAATTACAATAAATAATTATATGCATCTTTTTAACTAGTAATATAGATCATAGTATCTCCATCATTAATTTTCATTTAGGTAATGATGATAAAAAAAAATTTTCTTATAGCAAACATTTCTGTCTCATAATATTTTTTGAATTCAAGTAGGATTAAGCATTTGCGAATATGGAAAAAAGCTAAACATACTATCATAAGAAAAATGCTTCAGAAATACTTCTTCCACCTTTAGTCTAAATTCTAAAGATATTTCAGAGGCGAATCCACGATTTGAAGATAGCGGGTGCACCATTATCTTTAATTAAGTCATGTCAATTATTAACTACCTATTTTGACATACAATTCTTTTAAATTTAAAATTTGCAAAATATTATTAGCAAAGTATAAATTTCAAAATGATCAAATATCATTAATTTAGTGGTAATATAACAAAAGTAGGCCATCCTTTTATATTAGACATCGACGCATTTTCATATTCTGAAAACGGTCAATGATAGCATCGTTGCCTTTATCTACAAATATATCCTTCTTTCTCAATGTAACAAACTAAACAATCACTTAAAAACTAGATTCAGTTGACAAGGCCCTTGTTGAATATAGTGTCTTCTTACTTGATCTCGTATCGTAGAGTCATATTCATGAATTAATTTTCTTTCTTCAGGATCGGATTTAAGTGAATTCACATCAAATTCTTTATAAGACGGAGAGAATTGTCTTTAAAATTAGAATTTGATCGAGGAGAATAATATCTACCAATTTCAATGCACAAGAATCAATAACAAATTCTTACAAAATAAAATTTTCATAAAAAATATAAGTAAACATAACATTACTAATAGGGAAATCACACCCCTCCTTCCATAGGCTGCAATTAGAATTTTGAAAAAATATTAATACTTTAAATTGAGAAAATAAATAAAAAAATACCTTATTTTATCTATTGTCATTTCAACTAAAAAGTATGTTAATATCCATGAGCTTCTAATTTTTATCTAGTGATGCAGAAACAAAATATACAATTCATGAGTAAGAAAAAAAGTAATTAATAGTAAAGAATTTACGATAGGTTATCGTCAATAGCCACAAAATTATGAAAAATAAAGGTAATGTAGGGATGAAACTTGGATGAAAGAAAAATTTGTTTGAAGGGACTTTTGGGTTTGGAAAAAGGGTAATATTTTAGGAATTTGGAGGGAATACACCAATATTGTTTGGGCTAGACAGCTTAAGGATTGAGGAATTATGTGTTAAAATTTAATTTAAATTGAGGTGGGTCCAGATGAGGAGGAACAATTAAAGGCTATATAAAACAACATAGCTCTCCAGCTCCCCACTAGGAATCAAACCCACGATGTCGGATTTCGAAGGATGCTCAACTTTAAGTCTCGAATTAGTGCACCAGGAGAAGTTTTGTTATTGTGGGTGTACTATTAACTAAATTAACGTTATATTAGAATATCTATACCTATATCTATATCTATATATATAATTTTTTATGCACGTACACCCTCACGGTGCCATGTGGGTCCGCCACTGACTCTTCATCTTTATTTTTAATTTAAAATACCTTTTTTTTTTCATCTATTGGTCTAAAGACACTCTCAAAAGGATGCTCTCAACCTTACATTCACATTCATCTTTGCACTCCTACATGCTAGATCCTGTATTATTCTCTCTTTCTTCCTCCTCTTGTCCAACTTTTCCTATCTTTTAAGTATTTACCTACTTTTGTTACTTATTTCTTTTAAGCTTAGCTAATATTAATAAATTTTGGTTATTCATGTGCTCTCTCTATTATTTAATTCTGGAAAAAATATTTCACACTAATGAAATAATTTCTAAGGACAAAAATGATTCAAGTATTATTTATTTCGTAAAACATTGTCGTAGTAGTAATATTTTTTTTTTTTTGGTGGTATTATTTGGTCGTAGTAGGAATATTCAATATTAATATTTTGTTAATAACATCCTTTCTTTCTTCTCTTTTAAGCATTCACCTAATTTTGACTTATTGCTTTTAAGCTTTGCTAGTATTAAGTAATGTTGGTTGTTCATGTGTCCTCTACTTAATTAGAAAAAAATTGTTTTATTCTGAAAAAATATTTCACATTAGTGAAATAGTTTCTAAGGAAAAAAATGAAACAAGAGTTATTTATTTTGTAAAACATTTTCGTAGCAGTTAATTTTAAATACTAATATTTTGTTAATAACACGAAGTAAACAATAGAGTGAAAGAAAGGAGGGGCGAGATTGTCAAGACTCAGGTTCTGATTTTTTAATCGTGATGGCACCTACTATAACTTACCAATAGGAAAGTCAATCCGTAGTCCGGAACAGCTAGTAACGAATTATCTAGAGAAATAGAGTAAATAACAAAAAAAAGTTTAAATAAAAGACTAATATAGAATACAATCCCAAGACCTGGTGAAGTTAGTACAACAGCTTCTAATACAATTCACATTACAAAGTGAAACACAAAATAAATGTACATGTACCAACCATCTATGAAATACAAAATAGAAATAAGTCGAAATACGACGGAGAGCAAGAATACTCCGAACGTTAGAAGCTTACATCCATAGTTGCTCTGTACAATGTACACGTCAACGACGAGAACTCGTACTATGATCTACAAGCTGGAGAAGTGTCGTATGAGTACCAAAACACGTGGTACTCAGTAGGCATCAACCGACTAAGCTCCATAGATAATACAAACATAATTAACATGTAAAGAAAGAATGTAAACTACAGGAAACTATCCGAGAAGCTAAACATTTTAATGCTAATGGAGCCATAAGAATAACTATCCTATTCTAAAAGTAATCAGGGACTAATGTACAATACCATATATCACTAGTAAATATACAAATAAAGGGTGAAAGAAGAATATAGTAGTAATATAAGGCAAAAGAATACATACACTATATGAATATATAAAGAAAAAGAAGGATATACGGTAATATATTCAATATATATATATATATAAATTTATAAATGAACAAACTCAAAGGTAATAATCCAACCTATATCTCAAGAAATCCTAGCCAAGGAGGAAAGCTAATACTAGCATCATTAGGGTCTTTAACCAAAGAATGACTAGATATGAGTAGAACTATCAATAATGCAATTCGTCATGATAGAGAAAAGAGATCAGAAAATGCACTGACAATCTCAAGGATCAGTCCATAATCATCCTGCCATGAACTAACCATACACCAATATTAAAGTAATTGGCTAGTCCGAACAAACAATACCTAATTGCACCCTCATAAGACCGGAAGGTTCAAGTAAACACTCAGCACACAATATTCATAAACCTATGCACCCCCTATAAGGCTGATATACATAAATACCAAACAATCATAATAGAGATAGGTAATACATATAAATGAATGAAGGCACATATACCGATAGTAACCAATATCAAATCTGAGTGCCAAATGTACAAAGTGTATACGCCCAATCCAACTTATGGTGACCATCCTTCTCTGTTACTGTGGCTCACGAACAAAAGAGCCCATAGTGGACTCGAAATATCCATATACATTTCTTGATCCCCAACCACAACTTTCAATAACCATCATAATTAATTTATCTTGTTTAGTACCGGAGAGATATATGTATACACACACACATATACATATATACACATATATACATATATATACATATATACATAAATATATGTACGTACACACACACACATATATATACATATATATACGTATATACATATATACACACACACACACACACATATATTTACATATATATATATATATACATATATATGTGTGTGTGTGTATATATATATAAATTTATAAATTCATTGTTCGATATCAACGTTGAGACTAAATCTGCACAATTGTCGTAAAAAGATTGAAGTTTGTCTTGATTGAAGTAAATAGTAGTGGTAAAAGAGTGAAATAGTAATGGATCAAAATCAATCTTCGTGTGGTTTTTAAAATATCACAATTAGTTTTAAATGTCATGATTCATTAAATAAGATGGTACAATTCCTTTTATAGAAGAAATTCATTTTTAAAGTGAAAGATTGGAATAACTCTCATTTTAGAAAGTAGTAGTAAAATCAAGGGTTTAGCTGAAATTGTACCACTAAGTGAGCATGAATGCTCCCAAAAATATGAATGCCATCACCAATATCCAAGCAATAGATCATATGTGTCTACACATCCATAACTATAATCGTATCCTTGCTAAGGATCAACTACTAACCTAATGTCCAATTGACATCAACATCATAAAGCCTTAACACTCGAGAGATTACGAAAATTAAGGTCATAAATCACTAAAAGGATCTAATAAAAAAACGCTTAATTCACTAGGTCAAATGGTATGTTTTATATTAAGAGATCCGTAATGTCAATCTATGACTAAACAAGTCTATATTCAAGGATAATAGGATTCTAAGGTCATCACAAGTATTTTAGACTAAGGTTAGGATCGCATTTCTATTTCAAATTTTTTAAATAGGTTAAGTCATAGTATACTAATCATTAACCCATAGTATAATTCCTACCTAGCATGCAATCTATACTATACACAATCTCATAAAGAAAAGTAAACCGAAGCCTACCTCGATGCTGAACCACATTTTAAAATCATCTATGAATCACTCTTTCTTGCTCCACTATTTTAAAATAATGTTGCACTTAAAATTATCATCTATACGTTATTAGGAATAAAAAAATATCCATATTGCTATATAAAACTTTAAATTCAAAATTGAGTCAATAATGGGCCCATGGGGCCCACTAACAGAATTCCAAAATTGAATTTGCCACAAGGTCCCTCGAAGAAAAATGTGTGGTAAAAAATTGAAAACAAATGGTGTGTCAATTGGGGCTTAAATCAACCCCAAGGGTTGACAAAAAATAAAAGAAAAAATCTAGAGTTTATGGATAATTTAGGGAGAAAACTTACAAAGAGATTAATGGAGAATGGTCATCAACATCTTTGACTCATTTCCAATCCTTCATGAACGCAATCGATCGATCACAAATGCGAAGAGTAAAGTTGAGCCAGCCGATAAGGCTTACCTTTCGTAAATATGATGGTTGGCTGGCGAACGCGGAGGCCAACATCATTGACCTTACAAATACGGCCATAGCCTCATGAATGTGAAGGTCAAATCTTGATTACACCTGATGTTGTATATTAGCAACTTCACCAAGTCTTTATGAACATTGAATGGGTTTCAGGATTCTTTCTAAATTCTGCGGGTGCAAACAAACTATGCTATCATACCAAATTTGACATTCTAGACTCAACAATACCATCAAAACTTTAATCAAAGATTGTTTTGATTAAATATAGGTCCCACGCTTAGTTCCATTTTAATCAAGCTCTACTCAATAGCGTAAAAAGAGTTTGAAAGCCTCGAAACTCGAACCAAGGGTCCTCCTAGCCTAAAATTAACATTCTTGAGATGATGACACTGTCGAATTTCTCATTCGAAGCTGTTTACTATGAGTTTTGTCCCAAGATCAATTCCTTAATAACAAAAGCTTCAAAATAGGTAAATGAGCTTAAACCTCAAAAGAACAATCCAATAATCAAACTGACGGTTCTAGCAAGTCTTAAATAACTTGTTGCTTATGTGAGTAGGCTTAAAATACTAGAAATGCATAGAAATCAAGAAAATAATGGGAGGATAATTAAAATATCCACTATTAAAAGGACTTTCATCCTCAAAAGTCAATGAATAAAAAAGAGCATGAAAGCTTGAAAAGACTAGGTATTAGGTCCGCAAGCTCGAAGAAAGACTCCCCAGATAAACCTCTAAGGTAAACCAACACTTTCAAGAGATTACACCAAAGGTATCTCATTTTTACCAACTTCCTTACTTCACGTCTCAAATAAACACAAGTTCAACCTCAACAACCAACTAAATTAAGAATGACTGATGCACGGAAGCCCAACCATGATACACTGATATCACACGGATACAAGCATAACCAGGTGAAAACTCAACCAAACTAAATACCACCCAAGGCATAAACCATGCAACTAACTCCAAATTCCAAATTTATCCCTCTTTTGGCTTTCCAACCTTGCTATCTACTCTGATCTGAACAAAATATCATCCAAGACCTGCCTGCACAATCACATCACAATGACCAATAATTGAAGTTGATTCTCCAAAAATTCATAATGGCAAGCATAAGGATAAGCCCGTAAGGTGCTACCCGAACACACAAATTGAGATGATCAAAGCTTGCGATCTCTAGCCAAAGCTACAACTAATTTGAATTATCCTCAAAACTGACAAGCTAGGAGTCCAAAACATAAACTTTTGAAGGTGAATGATCCACTCTAGAATGCCCCACTAACTGTGGGTAAACTATGCTAATCCCAAGTCGAACAAACTCCTTCTGTTGAGTAGACAATTAAGATTCTAACCAAAAAACTGAGAACAAAAGTCAAAAGTAGTATAAATCAATGCCATGTGGGAACAGACCATCATTCAAGCATTTATCAAGTATAATATACATGAACAAAATAAAACTAAGCTGGTAGGTACTGAACAGACCTAGTCAACCTGTACAAAAAGTATCAACTGAGTCAAATTTTGAAATCAAGATTGTAACCAAGATCTATAATCCATAGCTAAAATATCAACATCAAAGCTGAACCACTTGAACTCAACTATCCAAACTAATTCTGTTGACGACTAGACACCCAAATTCTAAAATCTATCATAATCTTCTAACCGCCCTTCAAAGAGACATATTTAGCACTTGAGCTAATAAATGTTTGCTAAGGCCAAACACCTAAATCAAACTCACTATTCAAAATTAGGTAGATACCCAACGATTTTCGCAAGAGTCAAGACTGAAATGTATCCAAAAAGTATAACCACAACTAAGTGAAACCATCGTCTGAAGACACAAGAAAAATAATTGACATCTATTAAAGGGATTAATGCATTAAGGCATAATAAAGAACTTACCAAGGCTATAAACAATACTAGTGATAGTGAAAATTCGAGCAACCTAGAGAAATACCACCTTGGACTGAATTTGGTCAATCTAATACTCAATCTACTACAACAAATACCCATAGGCACATATCACCAAGGAGAAGCACTCCACAAAGTTACATTAGGCTGAACAAATGCTGAAATGAGATTTTTCTAGATTCACCCAATTAAAATAACTCTAGCTCAACTAAATCATGAACAACATCTAGCAAGAACAGAGTACCCAACTAACAATCTATATCAAGGTCAAGACCACAACCAGGAGAATAAACTATCTAAATCAGAAGGATAAATCTCAAATTTATCAACCTCGGGAATAGGCTATAGTAGGGTGTGCATTGGTCGTTTTGGTTCAATTTCATGTGTTATTGGTTCGATTTATCGATTTTTAATTTTTAAATATGTAAAACCAATAATCAACTAATAAGATATTTTCTTATCAGTTTAGATTTATAGTTTTTTGGTCCTTAACAGTTCGGTTTTTGGTTTAACCAATAAGAAAATACTTGTAAAATAGAAATAGTAACAACTAACATAAAAAAATGAAATCTTAGTTACCGTCAAAATCCTACGCGATATATTTTAGTTTACAAGAATCTTCAAACTTGAACTAAATGTTAGTTAGAAAAAAAATTTAAATCCTAATTGTTAGAAGCTATAAATGCTTTAAACTTTTTGATACAATAATAGTCGATGTTTATATTGTGCCTTTGTTGCCCTGAATAGGTTAATACTTTGTGAATAACTGAATTATGAATAAGTAGTGCATATAATATCTAAAAAATTAATACTATTTAATAAAAGAAAACTTATAGTAAATATATTTTTGGTACAGGTTTATTTGATGAAGAAAAATTCGGTAAAAGATCCAAACGAACATGGAAAAGAAAATATTATGAGAGAATATATGAAAGAAAAAGAATTGTTCTATTGAATAAAGACAATATGATGCTGATATTATACTAAGCTAACCCATTCAGCTAAGAAAGACCCAATGTGTAATTATATTAGTATTAATTCAGTTGGTTAGTTATATTAGTGAAATATAAATAGAACTAATGTACAATATGACCGTTAAGTCATTCATTTTACTATTCTCTATCAATGCTTAATATTTTTACCTTCTTCTTCTTCTTCAACCTTGAAGATCTTGAGTACTAAAGGTACTCTATTCATAACAAAGCCATAATTTCAAAGGAAGGGGACTTTAACCCAAATGCTATGCCCTAAGAAAAATACCACACTGATCCACTACTAAAATAAATCATCTATAGGTATGGTCATATATTCATAAAAATCTACAAAAAGACTACAACAACCAATATAGAAATATCAAGGATAAAATCACTGATATGTATGAAAACCCTAACTCAACTCAAATAGAAAATAAAAGATAATAAGTCAAATTTTACCTATATCAATAGAGTTCAAATTCATAGTCCTGATATGTCCTAAAAAGTACAAATATGAGCATGACCGAATATGGACCGAACATCTGAATGACCAACTAAAGCATCAAGAGTACTACATCTAATCGAAGGCACCATAATTCTATGAGATTGCTTTGAATGAACATAATAACTAATAATCCCATGTTGAGGACATTCTATGGACCAGTTACCAATCTCTTTGCAGTCAGTACAAACCCCTAAAGGCTCTAAAATGCTGAGAAACATGAGCTGTTCCTAATTAGCTAACTAACTGATGTTTGGGACACTTTCTACTTAAATGATCATCCTCCCTACAATCATAACATATATTAGGGACTCTAGGCTAGAGAAAAATATATGTTAACTCTATCCGGACAACCAACTCATGCCTGGGGCACTCCTTAAACCAATGACCAATCTCTCCATAATCTAAACATGCCCCTGGTACTCTCTGATATACTACACCCATTGATCTAGAATGGCTTCCACAACCTAAAGTTCTAGATCAAATAATCCATAATGCTTGATGTGAACTTTGCAGTTCGACCACCTTAACTGATTTAAGAGCCACCTATAGCCTGAGATGTTACCTGTACAGAATAGATAGGTTGTAAGTGATCTTGATCCCTGCTAAGAGGACCCCTACTCCTAAATTGAATATTAATAATATTATACTAATGACATGGACTCATACCATTACCTATATATGTATCAATACATGTCCACTCTACAGTTCTCATGTGATTAATAGTCTGGAAAAAAAGACCTAGTTGCTAACAAATGCTCCATCACTAAGCAGAGTGAAGAAGTCGATCCTCTGACAACTTTACACGCCAAATCATTATTTAAGGGATATAATATTAGAGTATGTCTAGCCCATACGAGAAACCCAATATCATACTCCAAAATAGAAAGAGAACTCTATTGAACACGAATAAACCCAAAACTGGTCAGAGAACCACTCGATGTACTAGACATCATCTTGGTTGTATGGTATCCACTAAAATACTCAAAATTCCTAATACGGTATCCTAAAAATCTGAGGCCATCTCAAACTCTATCGAATCTTTAGCTGGCCCTATAACCTCTGGATAATGTTAAAAATCCTTGATATACATTTCTAACTCCCTAACCCAAGGCTGAGATAAAACTCTAAAAATATGTGCTAAAGTCTCATCTATATCATTGATAACCTCGTACTATCCATTTTGGGAAAGAGTAAAGTCAAAAGAAGTACTAAACCTTCATAAAAGTATGAACACACGACAAGAGGTCAAGAATAGAATTTTTTTAAGAATGCCTTATATTCTCTCGAAGATATGATACAGACGTCTTCGTACTGATCCACAGGACCATAGTAGATGCTTAACTCTTATAACAATGTACCAATAAACCTAGGCTTTGATACTAATTTGTCATGACCAGATTTCTCGGTCATGATGACGCCTACTATAATCCACTAGTAGGTAAGCCAACTTATAGTCTGAAATAAATAAAGTAAATAGCGAAAAAGATTTAAATACAAGACTAATATAGGATACAATCCTTAGACCTATTTTCCAAAATAGTAGTGGTAAAAGAGTGAAATAGTAATGGACCAAAATTAATCTCAATATGGTTTCAAAAATATTACACTTAGTTTTAAAGCTCATGATCATAGATGGTATGATTCCTGTTAGAGACAAAATCCATTTTTGAAAGTAGTAGTAAAATCAAGTGTTTAGTTGGAATCATACGACTAAGTGAGTACGAAAGCCCCCAAAATAATGCAAGCCATGACCAGTATCCAAACAAGACGATCATAGGCGTCTACACATCCATAACTATAACCACATCCTTTCTAAGGATCAAGTACTAATCTGATGTCCAATTCATATCATCACCATGACCTCAATCCAAATAATCCATAATCAATATCATAAAACCTCATAATTTAGGAAACTACATAAATCAAAGGCATAATTCACTAAAAGAATCTAATCGGAGAAAGGCCACCGAATTCACCAAGACAAATGGTAAGTTTTATATTAAGAGATCTGTAATGCCAATCTATGACTAAAAATGTCTACATTTAAGGATAATAGAATTCTAAGGCCATAACACATATTCTAGGCTAAGATTTACGTCACATTTCCATCCCAAAGTCTCTAAATACATTAAGTCGTGGTATACTAGTCATCAACCCATCCTTTAATCTCTACCTTTCATGCAATCTATATTATACACAATCTCATAGAGAAAAGTAGATCGAAGACTACCTTGATGTTAAAGGACCGAACCCTACCTCAATGTCAAAACACATTCTTGAATCACTCGTCCTTCATGGTTCCAAAACAATGTTGCACTATCAAAATAATCACCTATGTGTTAATAGGAGTAAAATTATAATACCCCAAAATTCTTAAGATCTATACCCATTAAAAGATAGTCCATTAAGTTAGGTTTCCAATGCCACAATTCTTGCTTAATCCAATGTCGTGAAAAGAAGTTATGGAAATTTCCCTTAAGAGTCTATCATATTGCTAGTGGTAACGAGTCTAGCACAAGACTCATTATCAGATGTAATGAATCATTGTGCGGAATCATAGCCACACTAATGAGGACCCTTAAACTTTAGCCCAGGGGTACGATAAGGCCCTATGACTCATTATCAGTGACAACGATTATCTTAATAAAAAAAACTCAGAAACCAATTCTCAGACGATGACTACTTCTAATAATTTGTGGTCAGACCTAATGAGTCATTAGGAGAGGGAGTAATTACCTAACCAGTAAGGGGCCCAGACCTCAGAACCTCAGGTCACGACTCAAAACACGACTCATGACAAGAGGGTACGAGTCATTGGGTGAGCTGTGGTGATTGAAACCAAACTTTCTGCATATTTTTAACAGGAGTTTTTTGGTAATTTCCACCCCCTTTAACCCAACCCACATTGTTTAAGCCTTAAAAAATATTATTTATCAAGGGTTATTACCCTAACCTCTTGTAACTCAGAAAAATCAATCAAAAAATAGCAAAAAAAGTTATTTCTTTCTCTCCAAATCCAACTAGGGTTCATCAAGCAAGTTTAAGTTTCAATTGGGTTCTAAGTCAAATATGAATCTCTTAACTCTCCTCAGTTTATGTGTATGACCTTAAGAATATGCTTTCCATGAGATTAGTGATTTCTCATGTACGAGAATATGATTTTCCCCATTGTTTCAAGTTGTTGAGTTGTTGGTTTTAAATTGAGAGATCATCTTATCATGCTCAATAAATTCTATCATGTTCAGTTTCATTAGTCAGAGCTGGTGGGTTATGAACACCCAATACCGAAGAGGTTAACATGCATCAGTTTACATATTCATTAGCTTATTCAAATTATGCATTTTTTATGTATCTAGATATTATGATTGCGCATATCAGATATTGATTTATATTTTAGCATGTAATTTAGTCTCAGTTCAGGTAGGAGTGGTACTTAGTACTAAGTGAATGCAGGGAAGAAGACTCACCCATTGTTGAGGACTTAGACCTTTAGTAAAAGTTCCTAAGTTCTAGAACTATGGTTATATCGTAGGTTATGAGGGGTCACTTACCATTAGATTACTGATATCCTCATCCTTCGAAACATTAGTTTAGTGGATCCACGCCAGCAAGTGTTGGTACCCTTGGCTAGGTACCGACACCCTTCCAATTAGAGTTTAAGTTTGGAGCCCAATTAGCTCAAATTACGACATGTCGGTTAAATGTTAGCTTTCATAGTCCTTATTTCAATATTCATATTAGGTTCAACCAGGTTTTCTTAACCAAATGTTCGGTATTCATTTACCCATACTTGGCCTTGCATTCAATTTTCATGTTCACGCATTCATGCTCAGTATATATGTATATGAGCTAGTTTTTCATCTTGCATACTCAGTACATTCAAAGTATTGATATCATACTTCTTTGATCTATATTGTTTCATAATATAGATTCGGACACTCAGTAATCGGACCGCACTTAGTGCATTCATACTCCACTCAGCTTCAGCCATGGTGATTCCTTACTAGTTGAGGACTAGTTATTTTATCAGCTATTCTTTTCATTATTTTATCTTATTTCAGTTAGTCAGGATTAGTTAGGGACCTGTCCCAACAACTCATCAAGTTTAGAGGCTTTCAGATAGTTAGACAATTAGACATATTTTTAGTTCATTTGAGCATTTTCGAACAATATTTTCCTTAACCTTATGATTGTTTCTCATCAGTTTATTTCAGTTAGCTTCCACCCAATATTTTGGTTATGTTCTTTCAGTATTTAATTCTTATGCTAGTCCATGTGTTAGCTTAGGGTCTTTTTTGTTACTAAGCACCTTGTTACGACTAGGGGGTAGTCTCGGGTCATGACAAAGCTTGCATCGTAGCACAAGGTTTAAAGTGTCCTAGGGTGTCTGAAAGTCGCATTGTGTAGAGTCTTTTTCATGGGTATGAAGAGCACCATACTTATGGGTGAGAGGCTGCAAAATATTTTAGAAAAGTCTCACTTCTTTCAATATTCATGTCGTGTGATAGAGCGAAAGCTCTGTTAAGATTCTTCTTCTAATTTGTTCTCTACCATTTATAGAAAATGCCTCCCAGAAGGGCTAACAAAAAAAAGAAATGGGGACTAGCCAGCACCATCGCTATTCTCGAAGACCCTCTAAATAAGAATGTCTCTCACGCTGAATTTAGGGATGCTTTCACGACATTAGCCTAATCCATGGATGTTCAGAATAAATAGAAGACCATTGCTCTAGAAAACCTAGTGGTAAATAAGGTACTATCCAGAATTTGAGATTTTATTCGAATGTATCCTCCAGCGTCTTTGGATCCAAGTCTAAGAAAGATCCACATGAGTTCCTAGATAGTGTTTAAAAAGTAACTGAGATCATGGAAACCACTTTGTGTGAGAGTGCTGATTTGACTTCCTACCAATTACAGAGAGTAGACCATACTTGGTTTAATCAGTGAAAGGAGGACAGAGGTGTTGAAGCAGGGCCTATAGAGTGGACTTAGTTTTCTACTAATTTTATAAATAGGTTCTTTCCACTCGAGTTGAGGGAGGCCAAGGTGCAAGAGTTCATCAACTTAAAGCAGGGTGACATAATTATGAAAGAGTACTCACTCAAGTTTACTCTGTTAAAAAGACATGATCCGACTATGATAGCTGATTCTAGGGCCCAAATTAGCAAGTTTATACCTGGTGTCTCTGAAGATATCATCAAGGAGTTTAGGACGGCCATGTTGGTTAAGGGGATGGATCTCTATATATTAAAGGTGTATGTACAGCAGATTGAGGAGGAGAAAATTATGGAGAAGAAAAGGGCAAATAAAAGGTCTAGAATTGGTACTTTTAGTTTTTCTTAGCAGAGATCAGATAGTGGAAATCGGTCTTAGTTTTGCCAGAAATCTTCAGCTCTAGTCTGGTCGTCTGTCTGTACTCCAATACCTAAGTTTAGACAGGATACTCAGGATAGAGAGCTAGGTTTTAAGTCCTAAGGTAGCGTGAACAATGGTCTTACCAGCCTAGTTTGCTGGTGATGTGGTAGGAACCATAGGAATGAGTTCATGGCCAGTAGTGATATTTGTTTTGGGTGTGGTAAGCTAAGCCACAGAATAAGGGATTTCTCTATGGTTGCGCAAAAGAGTAAGGATCTTCATTATCAAGGTCAGGCTAACTCCTTATCATCTTCTAGAAGTCTTCTTACCCAAAAAGGTGCCATTTCTAGTGGAATCAGCGGACAGTGTCAGAATTGACTTTATGGCCTTTAGACTCGACAGGATTAGGAAGGTTCTTCTAATGTGGTTACTGGTATATTATAAGTTTTTCACCTTCATGTTTATGCACAGTTAGATCCTGGAGCCGCACTTTCCTTTGTAACTCCCAATATAGTAGTAGATTTTAGCATCAGCCTTGAAATCCTTATAGAGCCCTTCTCAATCCCTACTTAATTCGGTAGTTCATTCTTATCTTGACGGGTATGCAAAAATTGCCCTGTCATAGTATCTTTTAAAATCACCTTAATTGATATGGTAAGTTTAGAGATGACTGACTTTGATATTATTCTTGGCATGGATTGGCTCCATTCTTTCTATGCCTCAGTTGAATATAGAAATAAAATAGTCCTGTTTTAGTTTCCCAATGAGCCATTCATAGGATAGAGGGGTAGTACCTTACTGCCTATAAGTTGATTTCTCTTCTATCTTAAGGCAAAAAATATGATCTCCAAGGGATGCATCTATCATATAGTACGAGTCAAGGACTCAGAGTTAAAGGCTCTAAGTCATGGGTCATTTCTATTTTAAATGAGTTTTTAGAATTATTTCTAGAAGATTTGCTCGGAGTTCCTCTCGAGAGAGAAATCAACTTTGGAATAGATCTCCTCACAAATACCCAGCCTATTTTAATTCTACCTTACATAATGGCTCAAGACAAGCTTAAGAAATTGAAAGACCAGTGGAAATATCTCCTAGATAAGGGTTTCATGAAACCTAGTGTCTCTCCATGGGTTACTCTAGTTCTCTTCGTGTGCAAGAAAGATGATTATCTCATAATATGTATCAACTATCGTCAATTGAACAAAGAACAATCAATAATAAGTATCCCATACCTAAAATTGATGACTTATTTGACCAAATTTAAGGTGCAAATTATTTATCTAAGATAGTCCTTAGATTCGACTATCTTTAGCTCAGAGTCAAAGAATGTGACATTCTGAAGACAGCCTTCCAAACTCGGTATGGTCATTCAAATTTAAGTTATGTATTTTGGACTAACAAATGCTCCTACAACTTTTATAGACTTGATGAATAGGGTTTTTAAGCAGTACCTAGACATGTTAATTAAAGTATTCATAGATGATATTCTTGTCTATTCTCGTAGTGAGGGTGAGCATGCAAACCATTTAAGGATTATTTTGAAAACTCTCAAAGATCACCAGTTAATCTCTAAGTATAATAAGTGTGAATTCTGCTTTCCCCATGTCTAGACTGACTCAAAAAAAATTCAATTTTCAGTCGTCTAATTCTTGCATGAAGAGTTTTCAAGAGTTGAAAACTTGACTCACCTCTACTCCAGTTTTGACTCTACCAAGGGTTCAGATGGTTTTATAGTTTATTGTGATGCTTCTAGAGTTAGTCTTGGTTATGTTTTGATGCAGTAGGGTAAGGTTATGGCATATGCCTCTAGACAACTTAAACCTCATGAGAAGAACAATCCGAGTCATAATCTTGAGTTGGCAGCAGTTATGGTTTCCTTAAAGATTTGGGGGCATTACCTATATGGGGTTCATATAGATGTTTTCACTGATCAAAATACTTTACAGTATGTGTTCACTTATAAAGACCTAAATCATCATCAGAGAAGATGGCTAAATTTGTTAAAAGACTAAGATATGAATGTGTTGTATCACCCGGGTATGGCGAATATTGTGGCCGATGACCTTAGTAGGTTGTCTATGAGGAGTGTTGATCATGTGGAGGATAATAAGAAAGATTTAGTCTGTGAGGTTTATTAGGTTTCTAGGTTGGGAGTTTGGTTGGTTGATTCAACCGAAGGTAGTGTATGGGTTCGGAATGGTTCAGGATCTTCTTTGGTTTCCGAGGTAAAATAAATTCAAGATAGTGTCTTATTTTGCTTTAGTTGAAGGAGAAATTTCAGGATCAGATGGTTGGGTTTTCTCCCAAAGGGGATATAGTGTTTTTCGTTGTCAGATCAGGTTATATGTTCTGAATGTGGGTGATTTGAGGCAGCAGTTGTTAGCATAAGTGCATGGTTTTTGATATTCTATTCACCAAGAGCCACTAATATGT
Organism: Capsicum annuum; assembly: GCF_002878395.1. NCBI lineage: Eukaryota > Viridiplantae > Streptophyta > Magnoliopsida > Solanales > Solanaceae > Capsicum > Capsicum annuum. The sequence continues at coordinate 187,393,860 of NC_061117.1, read as the reverse complement.
ACCGCAATTTTTGGTAAGTATATTGGTGGAATTGTATGAAAAAGGATATCGCAAAATACGTAGCTAAGTGTCTAAATTGTCAGCAGGTTAAGGTTGAGCACCAAAGAGCTAGTGGTATGCTTCAGGAGTTTAGCATCCCCACTTGGAAGTGGAAAATGGCTTATATGGACTTTATCACAAGGTTGCCTTGTACTCGTCACCAACATAATTCTATTTGGGTCATTGTGGATGGGGAGTTGGTGAAATTTCATGGAGTCCCTTTAACCATAATTTCAGACCGAGGTACTCAGTTTAACTCTTATTTCTGGAAGACATTTTAGAAGAGTGTTCGTACCCCAGTTCATATTAGCATAGCCTTTCACCCAGGGACAGATGGATAGTCAGAGAGGACCATTCAAACTTTTAAGGATATATGAGTGACTGCATAATTGACTTTAAGGGTGGTTGGGATAATCACTTGACTTTGATTGAGTTTACCTATAATAATACCATTTGAGGTGCTCTATGGTAGAAGGTGTAGATATCCTATTGGTTGGTTTGAGATTGGCGAAGTAGATTTGATAGGGTCAGATTCAGTACGTGAGGCAATGGAAAAGGTTTAGTGATTTGAGAAAGGTTGAAAATAGCCCAGAGCCATCAAAAATCCTATCCATATGCTAGGGAAAAGGGAGCTTGAGTTTGATATTGGTGATTTTATGTACTTGAAGATTTCACCCAATGAAGGGGGTGAAGCAGTTTGGTAAGAAAGAAAAGCTCAGTCCTCACTATGGTAGCCCTTATAAGATTTTGAACTGGTATAGAAGGTGGCTTATGGGTTTAAGTTTCTTGATGAGTTAGCATCATTACACCTGTGTTTCTTGTCTCGTTTTTAAATAAGTGCCTTGGTGACCCAGCATCAGTAGTCCCATCAGAAAAAGGTTAGCGTGAAAGGTGGTCTTTCATTTAAAGAAGTCCTAGTTGATATCCTTAACCGTCAAGTCCATGCATTGAGGAATAAAGAGGTCACTTTAGTAAAGGTTTTGTGGAGAAACCAGTCGGTTGAGGGAGCTACGTAGGAAGCAGAAGAGGATATGATGACCAAGTACCCCCATATCTTCTATTCGATCCCACTCCCTGTTGAGGTAATAGTTTTCTTAATTAATTAATTCTTTCATTTCTATCTAAACCATCTAGTCATTCTCATTTCATAGCATGTATTCATGATTTTAGTTCAGTTCATGCATCAGTCTCAAATTCAGGTGTTAACTCATGTTTTATGTAACGCCCCGAGTCTGTACCCCAGACGTACACGGTGCTCATATTCCTGAAGGACCACAAGCTAACCCATGACTGGTACCTGCCACAATAGTGGAATAATAGTACTATAATATATGGAAATTGTGCGAAAAACATGCCATAAGGTTCAATACTATAATAAAAATGAATATGGTATAATAATACCAAAACTGAAACATCTGTCTGAAAAATTCTCTAGTCTAAAAAAGCCTCTAAACTGTCTGAAATATGGAGTTGATGGGACAAGTACCCAACTAACTCTGAGCTACTGAAATAAGGCGAACTACTAAAATAATCATCATGTCCTCGAACTAAGAGGACTTACCACTAACTCTGTCAGCTGAATATTTGAACTGCTAAGTATGATCGGGAGCCCGCGCGTCTGAACCTATGATATAAAACAACATAGTGCAAAAAAAGTGTGCGTCAGTACTTTGAATATACTGGTATGCAAAGTGAGGTAGGCTGAAATGGATGGATTTATATGCATGAATGATACTGACTGAATGATATATATAGCTGAATGAAAGTATATGCATGAATACATATACCGTAATCTAAGCTTGTGATTACACTGGATACTGAGTTCTGGATTACTGATTTACTGATATCTGAGTTTACTAATACTATGCAGCTAATAACTGAGGGACTGTATCTGACAGTCTTGATCCAATGGAACTATACTGAGTTCCGTATTGAACTGAGTGACTGTATCTGACAGTCCTAAATCTATAGAACTAAATTGAGTTCTATTCTGAGACTAGAACTGAAATTGAGACTGTGGGAGGTAATCATCTAATCGATATGCCCCTTTTTAAATAAATTGGGGTCCAACCTATAACCCTAGTTGGAATGGTATCAATACCGTGCCACGGGTAAAGATAAGTTGTGAGTTAACCCTCTCTGACAGGAAGTTCTTTCGTCAACCCTCACAGGAAAAAAACTTGAATGAGATGTATCATCCCTCATAATATCTGGCAGAAAGATATCTCAACCTACGCTAGCTACATAGTTCTGTATCGCAGGGATTGCTACTAAGGGTCAAACCCTATGCTAGCAAGAATGCCCCCATCCCTGGGTTAACTCAGTGCTGAATCCTACTCCCAACTGAATAGACACTGAACTAATTTCTAGTTCATACTAGGCTTGACTAAACTGTTACTGATTATACTGTCTAACTAAACTGAACTGAGTTCATTAAGTTTTATTTTCTGACAGAATACTACTGAATTCTATTAACTGGCTGAATCTACTAAGGGCTGAACTGAATACCAAATTAAACTGGACTGATATTAAGTCTATTGAGTTTTTCCTGAGTTCTGTAACTAACTGAGAGTACTACTGATCATAACATGACTGATACTATCCTAAGACTGACAGGCCTCTAAGAAAATCAATAAAACCAGCGACCCATTGAGACATGCCCCAACTGACTCATACTCAGTTATCAAATGTAAACAAATCCGTGAAACCAACATCAGACATCACGTCCTCAGAACATGAGGACTCACCACAACAGAGGATGTAGAACAGTGTGCCCAAAGAATCACTGTCAAACCTGGAACTGAGCACCTGAACCTACATTCCAAGAAAATGCAGCCCACATCCAAAGATATGGGTCAGTACCATGGAAAGAAACCGAGTATATAGGGGTGTATGTAGTTGTATAAACATCATCATCATAAATATTTATAAGAAATATGCAGGATGTATGAAAGACTCACATAGCCCGAAGAAAATCATGATAATCATGAGAGGATTAAATAATTATAATAACACATGTGAGTCATCATATAATTTGTCAATCACTTTCAGTTCATCAAGAATATCAATTCTCATAATGTAAATATCATTTAAATATTTCAAAAGAATAACTTTCACAATTCTACTTTCAAATCACTTCACTATTCACCATAGACACAAGGAAACACACATACACTGGGAGATCCTATAACCAACATAAACCATGTGAGCTAGATGGAGTCCAACGTACAACCCACGTTGGGGAGAGCCGTCCTATCCTTGCCATCGGAGTAGGACTATCGATATCAAATCCACCCAAACTAGTGATCACTATATAAATCAGCCTCAGGCTCACTCCTACGAGGGCACGTAGTTCTAGGGAAGTAAGGTCATTTTATACCTCCCACTTGGTGCTAATGGTTTCTCCCAAACTTAGCTTAGATCATTTCGAAGACAATCCGCAACAAAATGATTTCAGTAATATGTAAATATACATCGGGAGCCATCATGCTTCCCATCTATCAAAATCAATCACGTTGTGGATTTTTTTCACACTCGAGTTCAAAACAACTCCATTAAGACCAAAAGGTTAAATCATTCAAAATATCTCAAATATTCAACATCAACGTGCTTATAACACACACTTTTTCAAAAAAACACAATTTCCAATGGGGATTCACAACCCAAATATCAAAATCATGATAAATATCGTTCAAGATTCATGCTTTATATCTCCACACATGTAAATTCATCTTTCAAAATCATAAACATCAAGATTTCATAATAATCATCATAAGATATGGGTTCATACTTCAAATTCATAAAAATCAAATAAAAATCATTCGTTTGTAAAGAAAATTACTTTTGGGCACAAGAACGAAAGAGAGTTCTTGTTGAAAAACCCCACATACCTTGAATGATGAACTTTAGATCGATACTCATTTTTGAGATGTTAATTGTTCCTTTGAATAATGGTTCTTGGAGTTCTTGAACTAGGAACTTGGAATCTTGAATAAATTTACAAAATTAATGGTGAACTTTGAAGGTTCGTGAAGTTGGATGTAGGAGCTTAGGGTTTTATTTTTGAAGAAATTTGATGAAATATAATATATAATGCTTCTAATAGGCTTTAATATACGGTTTGGACAGATTTTGGGTGAGGAGGAATGACCAAAACGCCCCTAAAAATCAAATAATTCTTGAATCTGTCCTTTGGTGGACTGTTTTGATAGTTTGAAGTAGATCAACCATAACATTTTACTCTGATATCCAAACTAGATGAAACTAATTTCATTAGAAAGAGGAATCTCATATATTTCCATTGATATAATATCTCACCCAGATAATTGTGTACGAGGAGTTTTGATCATTTGAATTTGACCCAAAAATTCACTTTTGATAGGCTGAAGTGGATCGACCATAACTTTTTTCTCCGATAGACAAATTGGATGAAACCAATTTCATTGAAAAGAGGACTTGTAGAGATTTCCATTGATATTTAGTAGATCACCCAGATCATTATGTACAAGGAGTTATGATTATTTAAAGTTGGAGCAAAAATATGCCAGGCCTCAGTACTTTTTCCTGCATGTTTTACTGTTCACTACTATTCACGGTTCGATTAGAATGTTCATAACTCATCGCTTGGATGTCCATTTTGGATGATCCATATATCGTTGGAAATATTATTTGATACTCTACGAAATGGTGGGTCATAATATAAGACATCCCTCACAGAAAATTTATAATTCATTCTAGAAGATAGAACCCAACACGTTTACGCACAAAATTTTAATGAAATATTTCCCGGGGTATTACATATTATAATCATGAATACACTTGAATACAAATTATGGAAATCATGAAATAAATATTCTTGAAGTTTAAAAGAGCTTCTTGGACTCCAAGGGTGGAAGGAACCCTTGGATGAACACTTCACATACCTTGGTTGCTAAATTCTTGAAGATTAATGGTGGAATTTTGAGCCTTGAATTTAAATCACCTAGGGTTCTTGTTCTTGAGCAATTTGAGAGAAAGTAATTATATTTTAATCAATGAGTGTTGAATTTTGTGTTTTTGGGCTGAATAGGGGTGAAAAAAAGACCCAAATGCCCCCCAAGGATGCGACTTTTAATGTCTGAAAACCAAACTGTCGACGCACAGACCGACGCACCACATCGTTGGTATCGATGCGATGGCCAACTCACTGCATTGAGTCCATATAGATTCACTATAAATTAGAACTGGGAGCCAAAAAATATATTAATCGACGCGATGGCCGTCGCGCCGCGTCGAGTTTGCATCGATACACTATTTTGGATTCCCAAACGAGGTCTGAAAAATCCAAAACTCATTTAGGAACACCTTCTAACATTCCTGATCATGTATCAATCTAAAGATCAATACTTTAAGGCCATAAGAGTCGTGAAATAGAGTTGCCAACTTACGAAGGCCAAAATAATACAAAGTCTGAATACTTAGCTAGAATTTTCTAAGTCTGGGACACTATAACGAGCTTTAAAAATACTGAGTTGAGATTAGGATTTTATGGGATCTTACAGTATCTCCCTCTTGGGAACATTCTTCCTTGAATGAGTGATTAAACTGAGAATACTGATAGACTGGATTTAGACATTGGACACGCAGAACTGAAGTATGATTTCATGACTAAAATTACTGATATACTGAATTATCATACTAAACATGCATATATAATGCGTGATTACATAGATGAACATGATTCATGAATGCATGACTAGGATTACTAATAAGCTGAGCTTATATACTAGACATGCATGTCCGATGCATGAGTACATACTAAACTGATTCGTAAATACATGAATGGGTATGCAACGTTAATTGATACTAAGTTGGTAGCTATATCTGAACATGAGACTGAGTAAATTCAAAGAAAATTTGTTACCTTGGGCTGAGTATGAGTTTGCGGAGAAAATGTGAGGATACTTGGTCTGTATGTTTGCTTCCGCTTCCCAAGTAGCTCCCTCAATGGACTAATTCTACCAAAGTACTTTGACTAGAGGGACTTCTTTGTTCCTCAGTCTACGAGTCTGATAATCAAGGATTTCGATGGGAGTCTCTTTACAAGAGAGACTGTTCTGAATATCTATTCCCTTTATAGGTACTACGACTGCTAGGTTACCTATGTATTTTTTAAGAAAGAAGACATGGAACACTGGATGGACTGAAGCTAAGTCTGAAGGCAACTCAAGCTTGTAAGCTACCTTTTTGAAATGGCTAAGAATTCAGTAAGGACCGACATATCGGGAACTGAGTCTCCCTTTTTTGCCAAGCCTCTTCACTCCTTTTATGATTTTCAAATACATAAAATCACTAATTTCGAACTTGAGATTCTTTCTGTGTATATCTGTGTATGATTTCTATCGGCTCTGAGTGATGTGTGAGAAGATGCTAACACATTTGAGGCTTTTAACTGAGACTAATTGCAAAGTCTTAAGCAACATTTGTTGTTTTTGATTGTTTTCTCTTTGATTTTATAGGAAAGTCAAGATGCACAGAAATATATGAAAGCTATGTCAAGAAGGATGATTTTTGGTGAAAATAATTGAATTTCGAAGATATCACCTAGAGACATGTCTGGCGACATATCTGATAAGTTATCAGATTTCTGATAAGCTATCACACATGTCGTCACCCTGAAGAAGAGGATGAGAAATTGGAAGCACTTCTGATGGAAAGTCTGATAAGTTATCATACTTATGATAAGTCATCACACAGGTCGTCACACTGAGATAGAAGATAAGAAATTAGAAGCATGTCTGACGACATATGTGATAACTTATCACAAATCTGATAAGTTATTAGACATGTCGTCACATTGAAGCAGAGGATCTGATGACATGTCTGATAACTTATCATATTTGTGATAAGTTATCACACATGTCGTCACCTAAAAGGAAAATTCTGAATTTTTTTTATTTCTAATTTTTCTTAAGTTATGGGTATAAATAACAGGTTTTACGGTTCATTCAAAAGGGGGGTGAACATCTGGAACTTATTCAGAGGGATTTTACTTTTCTCTTTGGGAGCTCTAATCTTAGAATTCAATTTTCAACTCTTTGATTTGGTTGTGAAAATTTTCTCTTGAACTTGGAAGAGAATCGACTTCATACTTCTTCTTTTGTAAGTTTAATTACTTTGAATGGTGAATATAATTATTGCTATCTCTTTCTTTCTCAAGTGGAACTAAAACCCACAACTAGGGTTGTAGAATCTATGATTATTACTCCATGAATTTAATATTTGGTTAGGGTTCGAGTGATTGTGGGAACATTTGGATAATTCTTTTGTATTAATTATTTTCTGTTGGTTGCAAACAGTAGGCCTTGCTTACTGTTGATTTGCTTGACATAAGAAATCAACCCTAGTAAGAGTGAATTATCAACGAGGATTTGAAAGGTTAAGATCTCATCTAATGATTAATTTTGTAACAAGATTGATCAACTCAAGACAAAATCAGTATGAATAGAATGCTTTCCTAAGTTCGAGAGAATTAGGGAGTTCAACATCTAGGTAGATTGAGAAACACTTAGATGGACTATCGAAACTGATAATTTGGTGTTTCCCATAAGTCACGAGAATCCAATACTACAACTGTTGTTCAATGGAGGATTACTAATCATAGTGATCACAACTCTAGTTTCTCTATATCATTGATTTGAAATATTGCAGTTTAAGATTTGAGTTCTAAGGCGAATTGAAGTGTTAATAACTTTTGTTAAATCATTAAAAACCCCAATTTTGTCTTTTCGTGCCAGTTGTTTGAATTTAGCTTGTAGCTTTAGTTTCAAACGAGTTTAATTGCCACTCATATTGTTCCCTGTGGATTCGACCTCGACTCTAAAATTGGGTAAATATATTGACGATGATCGTCTTGCACTAAATTGACGTGTAAGTTGAGTGTTATAAAAAATGGTGCCCTTGCCGAGGAACAATTTGGCGTATTGATTTGATTTGGAATTTTAGTTTACTTGCTTGAATTTAAGCTTGTAAATATTTGTTTAGTTTATATTTTTTTCTTTTAATTTTTTTTCTCACACCTTTCTTGAGATATCAACCTGGATAGATGGTTTTTTGAGTGATGGCGATTCTTGTGACGATTTTTGTTATTATTGTGGGGGACCATAATTTGAGGCTTGCTGTCTAGATACCTGGAAGTGCATAGATGGGACCTTCACAATATGATGTGGATACTGTCCTACTTACTATAACTTGGTGTTTGGCTTATGGTCAAAGTGATCATACTGAAGATATGTGTGCTGTCATGATTCAAGCAAACAAATTGATGACACAAATCTTAGAGAATCAAGAACAGATGTGGGCAGAGCTAAAAGAGTTACTACTCCCACCATATTTACAGTGGCTAAACAAAGAAGAATATGAGGGGGACATTAGCCAATTTGAGAAGAAAACTCAAGAATCACAACCACTTGACTGTCATCTTGATCTTGAGACTGACATTGAGAAGGTGAATAAAAGTGAGTATGTAGTACATAGTGTAAATTTTGAATTATAATTAGTTGGGCCTCACTCAAAGCATTTTTCCACATTATGTTTAGATGATATCTTGTCTGTGGAATCATCTAAAATAGTGGAAGAGTGTGAAGATGAGGAACAAAAATCCTATATTCTTTATTTTACAGTTGATGAGCAACATAAAAACACACCTCACTTTAAGATCGAGTGGTTTACCACACTCAATCCATTACTCGACTTCTTAATTTTGGTACCACCCCCCTATGATCAAAGCAAGAAGATGGACTCTAAGTTGGGGGTGAAATTCATATCCTCAGGGTGGAGGAAAAAACTAAGTTGGGTTATGCCACGACACTAAATTAGGCACTTTTGGGAGGCAACACAAGGTATTTTGTTGTTTGTATTCGTATTATGTGATTGACATCAGATCTTTGCACCCATGGTGCCACAGGTATGTTTTTGACTCTCTTGTTTTGGTTTGACACATTGGGGACAATGTATGATTATAAGTTGAGGGTAGGACTACTTGTGGGTGTTGATGTCCTCTTGGGGTTTTTGTTTCCATACCTCTTTTTCCCAGAGTCTTGTTACTAGTAGAGTCGGCATGTTTAGGCGTGCAAAGAAATAGGAAGCAAGTCTGACGACATTTGTGATAACTTATCACTGAGCTATCTTAAGCCTTTCCCTTATCAAATGATCTTTCTCTAAGGTATCAAATACTAAGTCAGGCCCTACCACTGTGGCCTCACCCACTTCAAACCAACCAAAGGGAGATCTATGCCTCTTCCCATAAAGTGCTTCAAACAGAGCCATCTAAATGTTGGAATGATAGTTGTTGTTATATGCAAATAAAATCAAAGGCAAGTGTTCATTACAACTACCTTTAAAGTCTATCGCACACACTTGCAGCATATCTTCTAAAGTCTGAATGGTCCTTTCTGCTTAACCATTTGTGTGAGGGTGGAAGGTTGTACTGAGATGAACTTAGGTACCAAGACCCTTTTGGAATGCCTTCCATAAATGAGACGTGAACTAGGTGCCTCTATCTGAGATAATGGACAACGAAACGTCGTGCAATCTGACCAACTCCTTGATATAGAGTTTGGCATAATACTCAACCAAGTAAGAGGTATGGGCTAGTAGAAAATGACCTGATTTGGTCATCCTATCTACAATGACCCAAACTAAATCATACTAGCGACGAGTACAAGGCAAACCCACCACAAAGTCCATGTTAATTTCTTCCAATTTCCTAGTGGGAATACTAAATCCTGCATAGACCTACTTAGTTTTTGATGTTCGATCTTAACTTACTGATATGTTGAGTACTTAGCCACAAACTCTGCAATGTCTCTCTTCATCCTACTTCATGAATAAATCTCCCATAAATCATGGTATATCTTAGTGGCCCCTAGATGAATAGAGTAGCGCGCACCATGTGTCTCTGTAAGAATTCACTGCCTCAAGTTATCTACACCTGGCACACATAGCCGACCCTGGAAGCGCAACACACTATCTCTCCCTTGAGAGAAAACCTCTATCTTCTAATCTTTGACTGATTCCTTCAACTTGACTAGATTAGGATCCCTATCTTGCTTTTTCTTTACCTCAGAAACCAGGGATGATTCTGAACTACTCTGCACCCATATACTACCTTCTGACGAATCGACTAAGAGAACACCTAGTCGGGCAAACTGATAAACTTCCTGGGTTAACTTCTTCTTAACATCCTCCACATGAGCAACACTACCCATAGACTTCCTACTAAGAGCATCAGCCACTATATTGGCTTTACCTGGATAATACAGGATACTCATGTCGTAATCCTTCAACAACTCCAACCACCTTCTCTGACTGAGGTTTAGGTCTTTCTAAGAAAACACATACTGCAGGATCTTATGGTCAGTGAACATATCAATGTGCATCCCATACAAATAGTGCCTCAAAATCTTTAAGGTAAACACTACTACTGCTAACTCAAGATCATGAGTGGGATAGTTTCTTTTATGGGGCTTTAGCTGTCTAGAGGCGTAGGCTATGACCTTACCTCTCTGCATCAAAACATACCCCAAACCAACTCTGAAGGCATCACAATATACTACAAACCCATCTAAACCATCTGGTAAGATCAAAACTGGACCTGTAGTGAGTCGAGTCTTCAACTCCTGAAAACTCTTTTCACAAGAATCTGACCACTAGAATTTGACTTCCTTCTCCGTCAACCTGGACATAGGGGATGAAATAGATAAAAATCCCTCAACAAACCATCGGTAATAGCCAGCCAAGCCCAAGAAACTCCTGATATGATATGGCCAAAGAAGGCTACTAACCTTAGCCAAAATTCACTTACTAAATTTGGCGAATAGATGATGATTTCTTAGAGTCTATAATACTATTCTAAGATGATTTGCATGATCATGTTCCTTGCGGGAGTAGTCAAGAATGTCATCTATGAAGACTATGACGAACATGTCCAAGTATTACTTGAACACACGGTTCATCAAGTCTATGAAAGCTACTGGGGCATTAGTAAGACCAAAGGACATAACTAAGAATTCAAAGTGACCATATCGATTTTTGAAGGATGTCTTTGAGATATTACATTCTCTGACTCTGAGCTGATGATAGCCTGATCTGAGGTCTATCTTAGAAAAGTAACTGGCACCCTAAAGTTGGTCAAACAAGTCAGCGATTCTGGTAAACGGATACTTGTTCTTGATCATGACTTTATTTAGCTGACGATAATCAATACACATTCTGAGAGAACCATCTTTCTTATGCACAAATAAAACTGAACGGGGACACATTAGGTCTGATGAATCCCTTATCTAAGAGATCCTTTAGCTGTTCTTTTAATTCTCTGAGTTCTTCAGGTGCCATTCTATATGGAGGGATAAATATGGGCTGAGTATCAGGAAGAAGGTCTATTCTGAAGTTAATTTTCCTTTTGGGAGGAAATCTAGGGAGATCTTCGGGAAATACATCTGGGGATTCACATGCTACTGATATTGATTCAAGGTTAAGGGGTTCTAAACTATAGTCCTGGACTCAAATGAGATGGTAGACACATCCCTTAGATATCATTTTCCTTACCCTTAGGTAAGAAACAAGATGACCCCTAAGTGCTAAAGTACTACCCCTCCACTTAAGGACGGGTCCATTTGGAAACTAAAGCTGGACAATTTTATTTTTGCAGTCAACTGAGGCATAGCAGCAATAAATCCAATCCATGCCAAGAATGACATCAAAATTAGTCATCTCTAATTCGACTAAGTCTGCTGAAGTGAATTTCTGAGATACCATAACCAGACAGTTCCTGTATACCCATCCGGCTATGATAGATTTACCCACTGGGGTAGAGACTGAGAAAGGCTCTGCTAGGATTTCGAGACTGACTCCAAAGTCAATATCTATATAAGGAGTAGCAAAGTACAAAGAAGCTCCTGGGTCTAACAAAGCATAAACATATAAATGATAAACTTGTAACGTACCAGCGACCACATCAGGAGAACTCTTCTGGTCCTGTCAGGTCTGAGGTGTGTAGAGTCTGTTTGGGTACTGCCCACTGGTGGCACTGGATGCGGCACCCTATTGATTCGGGCGACCAAAATGAGCTAGGGGATGATTATACTGACTCTGAGAACCTACAAGAGGATGTTGTCTGAACCTGTGGCCTGACTTGCCACATCTAAAATACACATCATTGCCAGCTCTATAGATACCCTGGTGGTTTTTTCCACACTTCTGACAAAGGAGATTTGTTCAGGCACTGCTAACACGTTCCTAGGGTTTAGCGCCTGACGCCCTATCTCTATTCGTATAGGAGCACTGGCTGAGGACGGAGCTAGAATTGAGTATTTTAGGTGGAACTGAGAATGATTCCCACCCTCTGACTTAGGCTGAGCGAAGTTAAAACTACTTGTTCTTGCTTTCTTGTTCTCCTACTCCTTCTCTTTATTCTTAGCCTCCTCTATCTATTGAGCATGTATTATGAGCCTGGATATGTCCATATTTTTAATCAACATTACGGTTATACACTCCTTGAACACATTATTAGACACGCCAGACATATACTTACTTTTCTTAGATCTATTGTCTGCTACCACATGAGGAACGTATCTAGCTAATTGGGTAAACTTAAGAGAATACTCTTGTACCATCATGTTGCCTTGCTTCAGATTTATAAACTCTAAAACCTTTGCTTCCCTCAACCCTAGAGGGAAGAACCTATCCAAAAAAGCAACATCAAACTCCTCATATTCTATGGGCCCTACATCTGTGGCCCTTTCTGCTTTCCACAGTTTAAACCATGAGTGTGCCAATCCTGTAACTGATATGCGACTAACTCAGCGCTCTCAACAGCCATCACACCCATAATGTCTGTAACTTTTTGCACCTAATCAAAAAACTCCTGAGGGTTCTCATCTGATTTAGACCCCGTAAAAGATAGAGGGTTCATTCGGATAAAATCCCAAATCCTGACAGCAGCAGTATTGGCCACTGGGTTGGCTGGAATAGAAGCTACGCGCTCATTCTAGGCTAGCACAAAATAAGCTAGGGTGGTGAAAGTTACTCTGAATTTAGCTTAAGAGACGTGTTCGTCCAGAGATCAAGCTAGACGGGTTGGTGTTCTAGCTGGTCTCCCGTTCCTCTTTGCTTAGTCCTCTTTAGAGGTATATTCTATAAATAGAGGAGAAATTTAGATTAGACAAGGATTTTAACTGAAGCTCATGCTCACTCGCACGACATAAATACTGAAAGAAGGGAAACTTTTTCTAAAACACCTCATAGCCTCCTATCCATAAGTGTGGCCCGCTGCACACCCATGCACAAGATTTTACTAGATGCGTATTTAAGACTTTCTAGGACTCTGTTGAACCTTAGGCTCTGATTCCAAGTTTTTAACGCCCCGATTCTATACCCCAGACGCTACACGGTGCTCATAATCCTAAAGGACCACAAGGTAACCCATGACTGGTACCTACTACAATAGCTGAATAATAGTATTGTAATATGCAAAAATTAGGTAAAAAACATGCCATAAGGTTTAATATTGTAATAAAACTGAATATGGTATAATAATACCAAAACTAAAACATCTGTCTAAAAAATACTCATCTGAAAAAACTTCTAAACTGTTTGAAATATGGAATTGATGGGACAAGTCCCCAACTAACTCCAAGCTACTAAAATAAGCTGAACTACTAAAATAATTATCATGTCCTCGAACTAAAAGGACTCACTACTAACTCTGTTAGCTAAACATCTGAACTGCTAAGTATAATCTGGAGCCCGCACATCTAAACCTATGATATAAAACATCATAGCGCAAAAGAAAGGTATGCGTTAGTACTTTAAATGTAATGGTATGCAAAGTAAGGTAGGCTGAAATGTATGGGTTCATAATCATGAACGATACTAACTGAATGACATATATATACTGAATGAAAGAACATACATGAATACGTATACCATAATCTGAGGTCGTGATAACACTGAATATTGAGTTTTGAATTACCGATTTACTGATATCTGAGTTTACTGATACTGTGTAGCTGATAACTGAGGGACTGCATCTAACAATCTTGATCCTGTGGAACTATACTGAGTTTTGTACTGAACTAAGTAACTATATCTGATAGTCCTAAATCTGTAGAATGAACTGAGTTCTATTCTGAGATTTGAACTAAAACTGAGACTGTGAGAGGTAATCATCTAACTGACATGTCCCTTTCTGAATAGATTAGGGTCTAACCTATAACCCTAGTTGAAAGGGTATCAATACTATGCCACGAGTAAAGAAAAGTTGTGAGTTAACCCCCCCTGATAGGAAGCTCTTTCATTACCCTGGCTGGTAGGAAAACTCGAATGAGATGTATCAACACTTATAATATCTGGCATGAAGATATCTCAACCTACACTAGCTACGTAGTTCTGTAACACAAGGATTGCTACTAAGGGTCAAATCCTCTACTGGTAGGAATGCTCCTATCCCTGGGTTAACTCGATGCTGAATCCTACTCCCAACTGAATAGACACTGAACTAATTTCTACTTTATACTAGGATTGACTGAACTGTTACTAATTATACTATCTAACTGAACTAAACTGAGTTCACTGAGTTTCATTTTTTGACGGAATACTACTGCATTCTATTAATTGGATGAATTTACTGAGGGTTGAACTGAATATCAAACTGGACGGGACTGATACTGAGTCTACAGAGTTTTTTCTGACTTCTGTAACTAATTGAGAGTACTACCGATCATGACATAATTAATAATATCCTGAGACTGACCATGGCTCTAGGTAATCAACTAAATTATCGGGTATTAAATACCTCCAGGACTCGATAACATAAATTATAAGACATGTCACAATCTTGAAACATGATAAATAAGTACTTGATCATCATTCATTCATTGGTACATTCTAGCAAACACTTGCATGACATGAACTTGAATACATATTAACATGATATAATTTCATTATTTAATTCTCATGAACAACTCATCAACCGCTTGAAAGGCATTGTATATGTACATAGTACTAATCAACACATGACCATCATGATTTCAAGGCTTTAACATAAATTCTCATGATACTACATACATAATAGTTGTTTTTACATAAATCTTGCACTTAATCATAAAATAGAAATCCAGTCAACATTATAATTATGAATACACTTGAATCCAAATCATGGAAAGCATGAAATCAAGCTTCTTGAAGTTTAAAAGAGTTTCTTGGACTCCAAGGGTGGAAGGAACCCTTGGATGAACACTTCACATACCTTGGTTGCTAAATTCTTGAAGATTAATGGTGGAATCTTGAGCCTTGAATTTAAATCACCTAAAGTTCTTGTTCTTGAGCAATTTGAGAGAAATTAAGTATATTTTACTTAATAAGGGCTGAATCTCGTGTTTTAGGGATGAATAGGGGGTAGGGAAAAGACCCCAATACCCCCCAAGGATGCGATATTTAAAGATTGAAAACGAAACTGTCGATGCTCAGGCCGATGCATCGTGTCGTTGGCATCGACTGATGGCCAACGTGTCGTGTTGAGTCCACATTGGTTCACTGAAAATTAACAGTGGGAGACAAGGAAAAATATTGATCGACGCAATGGCTGATGCACCACACCGAGATCGCGTCGATGCACTATTTTGGATTCCCAAATATAGTTCAAACGAGGTCCAAAAAATCTAAAACTCATTCAAAAACATCTACTAACATTCCTGATCATGTATCAATCTAAAGATCGATACTTTAAGGTCATAAGAGTTATAATATAGAGTTACCAACTTATGAAAGCCAAAATAATAATAAATCTAAATACTTAGATAGAATTTTCTAAGTCTGGGACCCCTTAACGATCTTTAAAAAGATTGAGTTGATCTTAGGATTTTGTGGGGTTTTACATTTCAGCTCATATCTAATTAGTGTAAAATCTTAACTTTTCCCCTTATGTTTCAGCTTAGTCAGTTTCATTCGGGGATGACATCCCCAAGGGGGAGAAGTTGTAATACCCTAAAATTCTTTACCTTTAGGCCCATCAAAAGATAGGCCATTAAGGTTTCTTTCCAATGCCATAAGTCTTTCCTTAATCCGATGTTGTGATAAAAAGTTATGAAAATTTCCCTTAGAGTTTGTCAGACTACCAATGGTAATGAGTACAACTTATGACTCGTTATCAGACGTAATGAGTCATAATTTAGACTCATAGCCACACTAGTGAGGATGCCTAAACTTCATCTCGGGGGTAATGATAAGACCCTACAACTCCTTATCAAGGACAATGAGTCGTTAGGTGGTCTCGTCACCTTAACAGAAAGAAACTCAAAAACTAATTCTCAGATGACGACTACTCCTAACAACTCATAGTCATACCTAATGAGTAACTAGGAGGGGGAGTAATTACCTTAGTAGTGAAGGGACAAGACCTCAGAACCTCAGGTCACAACTCAAAACATGACTCGTGACAAGAGGGTACGAGTCGTTGGGTGAGCCATGACGAATGAAATCAAAATTCTTGCATATTTTTAAAAGTGGCTTTTTGGTAAATTCCACCCATCGTTAATCTATCCCACGTTATTTAAGCCTTTAACATTATTTGTTATCAAGGGTTAACATTATCCTAACCTCCATAACTCAGAAAATCAGTCCACAAATAGCAAAAGAAGCGATTTCTTTCTCTCTAAAGCCAACTACGGTTCATCAAGCAAGTTCAAGTTTTAACAAGATTTCTTCAAGGGTTTGCTTTCAGGTATATGGGATTTCATCAGTGGATACCTTCCACCCACTAAGTCTCAAGAACTCTCTAAATTTACATGCACAATTTTTTTTCTCTTTAGTTGGGTTTTAGATCAAATATAAATATCTTAACTCTCCTTAATTAATATGTATGACCTTGAGAATGTTTTTTCCATAAGATTAGTGATTTCCACGTACGAGAATATGATTTTCCCCATTGTTTCAAGTTGTTGAGTTGATGGTTTTAATGAGTGATCATCTTATCATGCTCAGTAATTCTATCATATTCAGTTACATTGGTCAGAGTTGATGGGTTATGAACACCTGATAACTAGGAGGTTAACATGCGTTAGTTTACATATTTATGAGTTTATTCAGGCTATGCTTGTTTTATATATCCAGAATACTATGATTGAGCATATTATTTACCAATTTATATTTTAGTTTGTAATTTAGTGTCAGTTCAGTTAGGAGTGGTACTTAGCACCGAGTGAACACAGGGATGAAGGCCCACCCGCTAGTTGATGACTGAGATCTTTAGTAAAAGTTTTTAAGTTCTAGAACTACGGTGCCACTGTAGGTTATAAGGGATCACCCGTCAGTAGATGACTAATACCCTAGTCCTTAGAGACATTAGTTTAGTGGATCCAAGCTAGCCAGTGTTGGTACATTTGGCAAAGTACCAACGCCCTTCCAACTGGGGTTAAGAGTTGGACCCTGATTATCTCAAATTGGGGCATGTTTGTTAAATTTTATCTCCCACGGTCCTTAGTTCAAATTCATAGTATGTACAATCAGGTTTGTTTGACCACGTGTTCAGTATTCATTCATTCAGTTTTTCAGTTACCCAGCACATCTATATACTTGGTCTTGCATTCAGTTTTTATGTTTATGCATTCATATTTAGTATATATGTATATCAACTAGTTTTTCATCTTGCATACTCAGTACATTCAAAGTACTGATCACATACTTTTTTGTACTATATTATTTTATAATATATGTTCGTACACTCAGAACCCAAACCGCACTTAATGTATTCACACGCCACTCAGATGCAGACTTGGTGAGTCCTCACCAGTCAAGGACTAGTTATTTTATCAGTTATTCTTTTCAGTAGTTTATCCCACTTGATTATCATCAGACTGACTACAATCATTTTTTGTTCATGAAGATCCCGCCAGAGCGCCTTCTACTTCTAATATGCCATGAACTAGATCAGAATCATTCTCATATTTTAGTTAGTCAGGGCTAGTTGGGGACCTGTCTGAACAACTCATCAGGCTTAGAGGCTTTTAGAAAGTCAGACAGTTAGACATGTTTTAAGTTTAATTTGAGTATTTTTGAACAATATTTACCTTGCCCTTATGATTATTTATCATTAGTTTATTTCAGTTAGCCTTTTCCCAGTATTTTGGTTGCATTCTTTCAATATTTAATTCTTATGCTAGGCCTTGGGTTAGCTTGGGGTCACTTATAACTCTATGCACCGTGTTATGACTAGGAGGTAGTTTTGGGCCCTGAAAAATTTCTTCACCTTGGAAGGCAACCAAAGGCTACTTTTTGAGTTCTTGAATTAGACCTACACCTTGGGAGTTAAGGTATGTAAAAATAACCATATATTTGATATGAATTTTCCATGGAAAACAAGATAAGTTGGCTGGTTCACTGTGCAGGAATTTCTGGACAGCTTGTGTCCTGAAAGTTGTTGTTTGGTTTTCTTGGCTTTGGAACGATTTTACCCTGATTTTTGACTTTAATATGATATAAAGTTGAGGTTATTAACATGTTATAGTGTGTATATGGTTGCCAAGGTTGCTGGACTGTTTTGCTAGTTCTTTGGAAACAAGTATCCTTATATGATCTTATGTGCTTCCAAAATGGTATTGGACTGTTTTGTTGAGGGGGCTGTTGTTTCACGTTTCCCCCTACGTTTTGAGCTATTTTGTGACTATTTTAAGGTTTATTTGATGTATATGTATGTTGGGAGCATCTGATTCAAAGTTGGGACAAGTATGAATTGTTAACGACGAAATATAGGGAGACGACGAGATGTTGTGCTTCTTAGTTGAGCGTTTAGTAAAATGGTTATGTGTTGTAGTTATGGACTGTTTCCAGCATGTTATAGAGCTAATATAGGCTGTATACATCATGTATATGATAATGTATGCTGGTTGAATACAGTTAGAATTGAGAAAGTCGGAATAACACCATTGAGTTGATGGTTATACGTTTGTTGCCAAAGTGTTGTGTCTTGTGAGATTGGGCTGTCCAGATGCATTGATTAGCTGCTAATACTAGCTTTAAAACATGATATTGTAGATAAATAGTTGGAAGAAAAGAAGTCATTTCGACGTAAAAACAAGTTGATATGTCGAGGTATGTAAGGCTATTCGATCTCTTATTATTTGGCATGGAATCCAAAGTCTTCATTGGCACATAGAGATATTTACAAACTTCGACATAATCACTCCACTCTTTAACATGTACTTGTGTGTCCAGATTCGAGCATTGTCACTGCTGCATACATACATTGGGTACCATGACATATGAGTCTTCTTTTTAGCTAAATAAAGTTCATACGTTGTTTATGTCCTACATGTTTCACTAATTGTACAACCCACTCTTTTCGTTATGATATGATGTTACATGGACACATACTTGTCATTTGTCATGCTTATAGTCTTATAGCTCAAATGTTACGACCACCAAAGATTCATCTCAAAAGTAATAAGAAGATTTATGTCTACAGTTGCTTCTGATGGGTGGTATCCCAGGGGTGAAAGAATCACCTAGCATGGGTCAATCCCAGTATTACAGGGGGTATCCCAGGGGTGAAAGGAAAGCCTAGCATGGGTCGATCCTGATATAGATTTACCACTGATCAGCTGGTCATCTGTATTACATGCTGTGCATAGATTATACAAGTAATAAGAGTAAAGTAACATAATTGTTATAAGATACATGACTCCACAATATTCATAAAGGTGGTCTTTTACCCTACAGCAGGACATGGTTTCATTTGAGTGTTTTTTTTTTTATCTCATATATAGTACATGTTGCCTTACATATTCAGTACATTATTTCGTACTGACGTCCCTCTTGGGGGACCTGCATTCCATGCTGCAGGTACAGAAGCTAATAAACCTCCCTAGTAAGAGTACAGGATATCAACCGCAGTCACTGAGCTCCAGGTTGCTTCGGGGCTTTGAGTCTTATCATATCTTTTTGCATTGTATAGTATCTTATCATGAGGCGGGGCCTGTCTCGACCCTTATAAGATAATGTTTCTTGTCTAGAGGCCTTGTAGACTACGTAAAGTATAGTATGGTCATGTATCGTATCGTAGACATTGTGGCTCCAACGGCCTAGTCATATAATATCTTTTGGCTTGCTAGTCCTATTTATCTTTTGAGGGCATGTTTAGTATGAAAGGAACTTATAATGTTCATAGGTAATATATTGCTACAGGTTGGTTCTCCCGAGCCTTACCGGCAACGGGTGCCAGTCCGCCTTAATAGGATTTGGGGCGTGACAGAAGTGGTATCAAAGCGGGTCATCCTAGGGAGTCTACAAAGCCGTGTCTATGTAGAATCTTGTTTATCGATGTGTTGTGCACCACATTTATAAACAAGAGGCTACGTGGCATTTAGGAGTTGTCACTTTCTTTTCATTCTTTAGATCGTGCCATAAAGCCAAATATTATAAGTGTATCATGTCTAACCCCTGAATTATTTTGTACAGTAAGTATGCCAGAGACAAGGAAGAGTAAAGGTAAAGGAAAAGAAGTAGAAGTGGTAGTTGGTATACCCAATCGGGCGAGACAACAAAGTGAGGCTCTAGATGAGTCTCTATCACAGACATCTCCAACCCCTCCATCTGTTGATGTACCAGGAAGGAGTGAAAATACCCCAGAACCACCTGTTGATGCTTCTGTGCAGGATTTGAGAAATGCAGTTCAACTGTTGACTCGTATAGTTGTTGGCCAAGGTCAAAGACAAGAAGGCCCAGTTGCAGGTGCAGTTGGTGCAGGTAGGGCAGCCAGTACGAGAATACGTGATTTCCTCAACTTAGACCCTCCATCATTCACTGGATCAGATCCAAATGAAGATCCACAGGATTTTATTGATCAGATCCAACGCACCTTAGATGTTATGCATGTGAGTGGTTCAGAAGCTGCTGAGTTGGCAATATATAGATTGAAGGGTGTGGCTATATTGTGGTACGAAGCTTGGAAGCAGTCCCAAGGCATAGATACACCTCCAACTACTTGGGAGGAGTTCAAAATGACCTTTCTTGATCATTATTTGCCATTAGAGATCCGAGAGGCCCGTGCAGATCAGTTCTTGAACCTCCATCAGGGGAATATGAGCGTGAGGGAATATAGTCTTAAATTTAATTCTCTGGCCAGGTACATATTTTTATATAAATTCTAAGCCTAAAATTTGATCAATAATGGGCCCATGAGACCCGATAATGAAATCTCAAAATTGAATCCATCACGAGGTCCATCGAAGGACAAGGAATGTGTGCTTAGAAGTTGAGCACAAATGGTGTGTCAATTGGGGGTCAAATCAACCCCAAAGTTGAAGGAAAATAAATAAGAAAATCTAGAATTTATGAATAATTTAGGGTGAAAACTTACAAAGAGATAAATGAAGAATGGTCATCTCAACACCCTCTACTCATTCTCAATTCCAATTTGTGATTTCCCCCAAGTTTCTAGAGCTCTTGGGAGCTTTAATGGAGAAAACCCCGACAAATTTGCTTAAAATTGGGAAAGAGAGAAATATAAAAGAGGTTGATAGGGGTCCATTGCAAACGTGGGACACCCATTGCAAATGCCAAGCCAGACCAAAAAGATCCTTTGTGAACGTGGTCAGTCGACCACAAATGCAAGGAGTAAAGCTGAGCCGATCAATGAGGCTTACCCTTCGTGAATGTGAAGGCTAGCTCATGAACGTGGAAGCCAACATCCTTGGCCTTTGCAAACGCGGCCATAGCCTCGCTAACACGAAGGCCAAATCTTGGCTGCTCTAGATGTTGTATATAAGCAATTTCACCAAGTCCTTACAGATTTTGACTGGGGATTCAAGATTCGTTCAGAATTTCGTGCGCATAATTGAACTATGCTACTATACCAAATGTGACATTTTTGAACTCAATTAAACTATTAAAACTTTCATCCGAGATTATTTCATTTAAATATGGGTCCCACATCTAGTTTTGATTTAACTAAACTCTATCCAATAGCTCAAAATGAGTTTGGAGGCCTCGAGACCTAAACCAAAGATTCCCCTAGTCTAAAGTCGATGTTTAAAGCAGATGGCATTGTTTAATTTTTCATCTGAAGACATTTACTATGAATTTTAATCCAAGACCAATTTCTTTACTTCAAAAGCTCTAAAATTGAAAAATGAGATTGACCTGTTGCGGTATGGGCCAATTCAAAACGCCAAAAGCACGTAAGAGTTAAGAAAATAACTAGGCAGGTCATTACACAGGTTCTAGGAAGTATATCTGAGTCCTAGCCTGGTAGGAAACTATTAGGTAGCTAGCAAGTAATTATTTTAAATTAGAGAGAGGTTTAATGATTATGGTAAGAATGTTTGGTTAGTTATCTAATTTTTTCTATGAAATATTTCATATATTGAAGTCTGTTAAAATAATTATCCATAAAATGTTGATATCTACCTGGTGCATTTTTATATCCAAATGGTAACACATTCCATTCATAAAATGATCGGAAGACATTAAAAATCCAGAGCTAGAAGGAGACGTTGGGACACTCCATAAAACCTTTTTAAATTATATAAACTGTCACATGTACTTTTATCTAAATTTTCTAAGGTCTTTTCTATCCATATTAATTTTTCTTTTAGATCTTTCATTATTTGTCTAATTCGGTTTCTATAATTAATTTCATTATTTAGATTTTCTTGATTTTCTCTAGTTTGTCTGATATATTCTAACATATCTTAATCTGAATAATATCCTTCTGGGTAAATTTCTTCGTATAACTGTTCTAGATAATTTATAGTTTCAGTTTCGTAATCTATTACTTTTTCTAATATTATTTTCTTAATATCTATAATTTCTATGTTTTTAAGTATATATAATATTAAAATTTTAAGATAATCTAAATGATCTATTTTTAAAATTGTTTTGTAGCTGTTTGTTTTAGTCTTAGTAATTTTTGCATATTTTTATTAAGAAATTTTATATCTTTGTTTTCCATGTAGTTATATTTTTTTTTTATTAGTAACTACAAAAGTTTTTTTTTTTATCTTTTTTCTAGAATTTTATGTAACTTATTACCTTAAGTATTTATAAGAGTAGTTAGGTATTTGTGGTACATAGCTTATTCTAGACGTATAATATTTACCAAAAGCTTTTTCTAATATTATTTTTCTTATATCTGCTACTTTTATATTTCTAAGTGCATACAAAATAAGTATCTTGAATTTATCTACCATCACATCAGATATATTATCATTCATTTTTCATAAATTTGCTTTTTTCTAAATATTCCCTTCAATCACGTACACAACAAAATATGGTCATATTGGCTTACTATATACTAGAGTATTCTTAAATAATATGTTCTTCCGTCACTATTAACATGGTAATCCGGATACTTTTTCCCTTAAACAGCGCCTCTACTCTGGTTACTCCCCGCCACGGCTTCTTGCCTCAATGGTTTCACCTTTAGGATGGCATAGTCCTTAGGGATATTTCTCCGTTTCCTCTTTGTTAATAAACTTCTTAACATATTATTCTTCGAATAATTCTACTATAAAGTAACTAATATGAATTATTTTATCATATCATGATTGTTGGGAATTATGAAATTAGCTATTCATAATTATAAATAGATATACCTGGATTGCTGAACTAGAAAAAGAATTACAAATGTTAAAAGAACTATATGAACAAAGACAGAAAGAAAAAGAAGAAAAAGATAGAGAACAGAAATTACTAAATGAGATAAATCAATTTAAGGAAAAATTAGAAATAAAAAATGAAGAATTAGAAATAAATAATATAGATGTTGAAGAAACAGATAATTATGAGTCGGGTATAATAGATTTAGTACAATTTTGTAGGGAAATCCGGATTACCATGTTAATAGTGACGGAAGAACATATTATTTAAGAATACTCTAGTATATAGTAAGCCAATATGACCATATTTTGTTGTGTACGTGATTGAAGGGAATATTTAACACAAAAAGACCATTTATTCATACCCCCACAAGTTAATACATACCGAGACAGCCTAAACCAAGAGCCTTAACATGAAATGAAGATACATGTATTTGCTTTATAAGTAATTAAGCTTCCTTCATTATTAAATCAGAAGCTTAATTACTTATAAAGCTAGGAATGTAAAAATACAAGTATGGGATAAGATATTAACAATAGAAGAAATTTATAACTGGGTGCGCGGACTTGTAGGTATAATAGATTTAGTAGTGTTAATATCCACTGTCTTACGTCTTCCATATCTGCTTGTCTTAGTTCTTTCGAATTTGAATATATCATTTGGTGGTCTCTTGAATAGTAGCTCCATATTGGATTTCCGTTAGCGTAATTATTTGCTAGTTCTTGTATGATTGTAGCTAGTCCAGGAACTCCTTCGGTCTTTTCGAGGTAAGAAAAGAATCAGATTGTTCAAACATATCTAGCTGATTTTTTTTCTTCTTCGTCTTCTATTTTTTCAGATATTTTCGATTGTATGAACTTGGTTTAACGGAGTCCGTGTATCTCTTAAAATTGCAAGTTGTGATATGATGACCACGTCTATTTGTTATTATTTGCATATGGTATGATTGAAATATTTTAATGGGAAATGTGGAAATTGTTTATATTTGATAGGATTAAAAAATAATTTTTTCGTTTAAGTGATTAAAAACTTAAAATAAGTGCTTATAAATTAAGCAGATAAGTGTTTGAATTGAAGTGTTGAAATTGAAAAAAAAAAAATTATTAATGTGTTTGATAAAGAAGTGATGTTAAGCATTTTTTTGTTGTTAAAAGGAAAAACAGTCAAATATGACATCAAACTTTGAGAAAAGACTATCTCTGCCATCCATTTAAAGTTTGGCTTATTCATGCCATTGTCGTTATAAAAAAAAGCTCATTCATGCTATTTTTTAAGGAGTAACTACATAATTTAGCAAACATAGACTCCTAATTATCCTATTTAGCTTTAAGTTTCAATTAATTACAATTCATAGCCCCCTCTTGCCTATTAATTATCTCTAATTACAATTCATAGTCTCTCTCATTTACTTTCACTTTTTTCTCTATTTTCTATTACTTTTTTTTTTCCTTTTTTAACTTTTTTCTTCTTTTTTTTCTTTTTTTTTCTCTTTCTTTTTTCTTTTTTCACTTTTTTAGTTTTTCTTTTTTTCTTTTTTTTCATTTCCTTTTTTCTACTTCTTTTTTTTTTTCCTATTTTCTATTACACTCCTTCTTCTTTTGTATTTCTTTCTCCTTTTTTTTCTCTCATTTTTTTCTCCTTCTTCTTTTTTTCTTTTTTTCCTTTTCAATTTTTCTCCTTCCTTTCATTTGTGTGAATTAGTAGACACAAATACAAGTATGAACTATAAAATACAAATACAAATGTGAGCTATAACATACAAATACAAGTGCTGATTATAAAATACAAATAAAAGTGCGAACGATAAAATACAAATACAAATGAGAATTATAACATATAAATACAAATGTGAACTATTTTTGTATTTTTTAATTATTGAAAATGAACAATTGTTTTTCTTTCTACGAATAAATATTTTTATTTATTGATACGAGTTGTATTTATTGATACAAATAACACAATTCAAATTTTTATACAAATACATATTATATTTGTATTTGTAAAATTATTTATTTATAATTGTATTTGTATCAAGTGATATTTATTTATTTACAAATACAAATGATAATTTTGACTTACAAATACAAAATGGTACATTTGTGTCAAATGATACACTACATATTTATATATTTTAGAATCAGAAAAATATTATTAATGCATTTACTTGTTTGTATACAAATACAAATGATAAATTGTATATAATCACGGTTAAATACAATATGTAATCAATTTACAGTACAAACAAAGAATAATTTTTAAAAAATTAAAAGACATCGACGAAAATAGAATACAAATACAAATATAATCCAAACATAAAAACATAATAAAACCACAATATAAATATAATTCAATATAATATACAATCAATTATAAAATACAAATGCAAAACAGTTTTTTAAAACACAAATGCGAATTATATAAAATATAAATAATGGTGCGAATGAACAAATACAAATACAACTACGAACTATAAAATACAAATACAAATGTGAAATACAAATACAAGCGCAGACTTTAAAATACAAATGCAAATATAGTTGTATTAATAAATACAAAAATATAAATGACGGTGTAACTACAAATACGATAAATAATTGTGGTATCATCCATGACTTGTGCTCGAGTAGTCATATTTTTTAAAAATATAAAAAATATAAAATATAAAAAAAATGATAAAGAAAATAAGTACAAAAAAGAAAACCAAAAGAATCAAAGAAGAAAAGAAAAAAAGAAAGTGAAATAGAAGTTAGAGATAGAATAGGAAAAAAAAAAGAGAAAAAACGAGAAAATAAAAATTGGAAAAGATGAAAAAAAGAAGAAAAAAATGAGGAAAACACGAAAATGAAAAAAATGATAGTATTTTTGGCGAGACAAAATATGTTGTATATTTATGTTTTTTAAGAATACAAGTCATTGAGTAAAAGTGAATACAGAGGCTGTGATCGAATATAGCGGCTAAATAGATACTGTATTTATATTTTATATGAATGCAGACTATTGATAAAATCGAATACAATGGGTGTAAACTAAGTACAACGGTTATAAATGATAATTATGTAAAATATGAATATGGAAGGTGAGTTTTACAGTAAAGTGTCGTTATTTCTGAAAGATTCCCCTTTTTTAATAGTCTAGTTTAGTGGTTTTTGGCAAAACCAGTTTGTACACGAGGTCAACAATGATTCGTCCACGTCATTAATTAAATGAGCCAAAAAAATTAAGAAAAAAGACTCAAATATGCCATTGAACTATCAGAAATGGCTCATTTATGCCATCGGTTAAAAGTTCTACTCATTCACATCCTCGCAATTATAAAACCAGCACATCCATGCGATTACTTTTTAACAGTGATTTTTCAAAAATAGTGTCATGTGGCCTTTTATTAGAGGTACACATCATTAATTAAAATAAATCAATATTAATTTTAAAATATCTTAGACCTATTAAAAAGAATCAACACATTTAACATAACCCAACTCAGATCCATTAAAGTATTTTTTTCTACAACAACTATTTTTCTGATCAGAAAAATAGTGATTAGTGTATATCTTTTGGTTGTTTCTTGGTGATTCTAAATCATTATAAATGTTACGCTTAATAAAAGCCTCAAAAGTTCTATCTTACAATAATTTTTTTAATTCTACAGTAACTAATTAGTTGTAATTCCAGTGACTCCAATATATACTATGAAATTGCAAGAAAAGAAATCAATGAACGATTAGATCAAGCAAGAAAAAGAAGGAGGTGTACCATTAGAACTTCTCCATTCTCCCATCACGAATTTGGGGAGCATACATTGTCGAAAAATTATTTTCAAATAACCGCTTAAAAGAAGTCCGCTATCCTAACTATTTCGCCATTTATATGAAATTACTTATTCCATCACTATGGTATAAATGGTGGAAAAAATAATCTCGATACTAAATAATTATAGATATTTTGAAATTCATATAGATTTATTTTAATTAATGACATGGACTTCTAATAAAAGGTCATGTAGCAAAATAATTTTTGAAAACTCACCGTTAAATAGTAATTGCATGGATGAGATGGTTTTATAACGGCGATGGCACGTATGAGTCGAACTTTAACTGATGACATAAATAAGTCATGTCTGATAGTTCAATGACATAGTTGAGTCTTTTCTCTTATTTTAATTAATGACATGGACCTCTAATAAAAGGCCACATGGAAAAACTATTTTGAAAATTCACCATTAAAAAGTAATGACATGGATGAGCTGGTTTTGTGACAATGATGACATGAATGAGCCAAACTTTTAACTGATGGCATAAATGAGTCATTTCGGATAGTTCAATGGCACATTTGAGCATTTTTCCTTGTTAAAATGATTTAAATGTCCTTAAATTTGTTAACATCATAAATAAGGTAAATTATTTATAATTTTTAATTTTAAAATAAATTTTTTGAGTAAAACCCCGATGTAATGATGGAGTTGGTGAAACAAAGGAGAAAAATGAAGAGGAAATTTGAGGAACGAGACGAAGCGAAGTAGGAAAGAGAAAAAGAAAGAAAAACTATATATTTAAGATCTACAAGTTCAGGATGTTGTTGGAATAGAAGGAAAATACAAGGGATAAAAAGAAAAATGTTATTGTCAAACCTAAAATAATTTTAATCTAAAGAGCAAAAAATTGGGGTACACAGCTTCTCACATTTTCCTTTTTTAAATTAATTTTTAGCTTTTTAAAGAACTTTTTAATTCTATCAAACACCTAAAAAAGTTTTTTAAAAAAGATTAAAAGTTGGTTTAACTAGATTTTAATTCTACTCAAACGGACTCTTAAAAATCATCTTTTCTAGATTGTTTTCAGCGTTTGATTGGTATAAAAGGAGAGTTATTTTGAGCCAAAATAAATGTTGAGGGTTTTGATTAAAAGGTGGATGAAGAGGTATATTTAAGTTAAAAATAGGCTGAGAATATTTTTAAATCAAAAGGTAGAAGAAATAATACTTCTGATCTTTTTTAGATACCGTCTTAGGAGTATAACCTTTGGTTTTAAAGTTCCAATATAAAAAAGTCAACAATAATTCAATCTATGAGACTGCAAAAATATTCTGTGATTTGAAGCTATACGTGCAATAAATTTTTATGTTTGATGACGCTTTTTTTTATTAACAGATTTCATTCATTAATCAAAAAAGTGATTCATTACATAACCAAGTAGAAGCTGACCATCTACCTCCTCATTTTACTATCTATGGCCTATGCTATCGGTCTACTTAGAATAGACATAATCAAATTACAATCAGTTAAACAAAACACCAAAAAATCAATATTTTCCTAGGGAAAATGATTCAGTAGGTGCAACTTTGTATACCATGGCACTTTGTTTCTTCCTTGAATGTGCAAGTGCATGGCTATGTCATGACATGTTTTTGTAGCATCAAATCTGCCATTCTTGAATCTCAGAGTATTTCTGTCTCTCCAAATAATATATTCCACCATGGCAAATACATAATTGATCATCTCAGCCAGAGTAGCTCTTTTTTTAGCTAGTATGCATATCCATTCCACCTCTTGATACCATGTACCTCCGCATCTGTTAGCCCCTAACCATGTGAGTAGTCTAGTCCATAGCTGCTTATTGTAACCACATCTGAAAAATAGGTGGTCGAATGTTTCCACTTCTTGATCACAGAAGATACAACTTATAGGAACCTACACCTCAATCTTTTGAAGCCAATCACCTGTAGCCAGTCTTTGTTATACTACAAACCATAGATAGAATTTAAATCAAGGATGTACCATCTTATGAAGTATAATATTCTTATATGTCTCCCTAGGCAGCCGAGGATGAAGTGATTTATAAGCTCTCTTAATCTTGAATTTGTCACCCTGCACTAGGCTCTCCAAGGTATAGTGAATTGATCTCTGGTAGATATGTTGTGACATGAGAAACTTTCCGCTATCAATAATTTTCTTAACAACCCAAGCTGCATTCTTAGGGCTTGTGGGGTCCTCCAATCTGTTCTGTTTTATGTAGTAATAGTGCAGTCATCTAATTCACAAGGTGTCCTTCTTCATGGAAATGGACCATAAATGCTTCATAATGGCTGCCTTATTCCACATTTTGAGATTAATAACATTTAGACCACCGAAAGCTTCTGATTGACATATTTTTTCCCAAGCTACTAATGCTTTCTTGGACACTTCACTTTGACCTGTCCAGAGAAATGACCTGCACACAGCTTCCAACCTTTTTAGTTATCTTTTTAAGCAGGATAAAAATTTGGGTTCAGTAGCTTTGCATTCCAAACAAAATAGCCTTTATAAGTTATAATCAACCAACATATGATAATAATTTTGCTGACCAACAAAACAACAATTTATGTTTGATGACGTTGTGATGGTTGTATATTAACTTTAAAATCAAGGATTATATTAACAAATTATTATCTTATTTCAATTTGGAAACGATTAAGAAATAAAAATGTTTCATACTTTTTTAGAAAAAAGAATTTTATTTTTATTAAAAAAAATCAATAATGGAGTTACTATAATCTTGTATGGATAATCAATACTATCAGTTAAAAAAAATCAAGAGTTATTCTATTTATTTACTAATTGATAAAACAAGATTAAAAAAAATTACTTTCAACTTTTAAATTAGTTAAAGACATTTTAAAAGATAAGAAACAAGAAAAGGGTTCTTTAAAATAATATTTTTATTACAAAAGAATGTGTTTAGAAAGAAAAGAAACAATATGTTCAATAGGAAACAATCATCTTTACCCAATTATATAATAATGAGAAAAGGGTTAAATTTACCTCTACTTTGAAAAATTGATTACATATTTCCTTCATCATAGTTTGAAATTAAATTTATCCTCGTTGTTATACTTTGGATAAAATTTATTTCTCTATTTTGAAAAATTAACTAAATATATCCTTCGTCATATTTTGGGGCTAGATTTACCTTAGATGTTATACATCGAGATCAAATTTATTCTCGTTATCAAGAAACTTTTTCATGTATCCTTTCTTTGATAAAAAAAGCTCAAATCAACCTTAAATGCTTTATATTTTAAAAATAAAACACACCCTAATTTAACCCGCTCAATCCGACTTGAGCCCCAAAAAAGACAAACAGATATACCCCCTCAGTTTGTTGGTCAAATATTTCTAACAAGATTAAGCCACTAGATATTTATGAGTTTGTAACTCATAAAAAATGGATCACATAGATGCAAACACAAGCTAATATACCCCTTCCCTAATTCATGAATCTACATCAGTGCAGGGCTAATGAAAAATGACACTTAGAGGTCAAATACAACAGGTTAAACTCACTGGATATTTATCTGAATGATTGAGTTAAGAGATCTTCCTATATACAAATCGTGACATCTCTTAATTCATATGTATTTATATACAATTTGGATCTACACAAATTTTTCATCATGTTATTTGCATAGAAAACTTATCCACTGATTCTAGAATCTAGATTCACATAGACTCGCATATAAAATTTTAAAACTTGAACATAATTGAACAGGAGCACAGTTTGCAATAGACATTTTTTCTAGTTCCATGTTCTGTGTTTTCCCATTCTATTTTGCTTTTTGTTTATTCTTAAACAACCTGTCTTTGCTCCACATTGAAAGAGAAGTATACTTGTTCATTGAAAAAATTCAACCAATGAAATTGAGGAAAGAGTATATTATTTGTATATGTTTTGTGGGTTGGGTGTGGTCAAGGTAGATTAAAGTGTATTTTATTTTTAAAAAATGGGACATTCAATATTGATTTGGGCTTTTATGTTAAAGAAATGGTACAGGTTAAAAATTTCTTAACAATGAAGGTAAATATGACCCAAACGTGTGACATTTGTTAGGACCAAAATAATAAGGTGTTATGCAAAAGCTAGCAAAGAAAACCTCGAAAAACCATGAATAAGAAGATAAACGAGAAATACACTAAAAGAGACACAATAATTTAATGTGGCTCAGTCAATCGACCTACATCCACACACAAAAATGAGCAATGCACTATATAAAAGTGAGTACAAAATATAAAGAGAGACAACCTCACACAAACTCACTCAGAATAAAAAAAGGTTCACACAAGTGATACAACAATACTTTCTTCTCACAAAGTCTCCCCACAAACAAAACTATTAAACTCTTAGGACTACATTATGGATGCTATAAAGCTAGAAGAAAGGAGCCTTATTTATATAGTTTACAACTTTTTCCTACAGAAACAAGGATTAAACAAATATGGAAAATATATTTTGTTTTTCCTAAAAGGAAACTCAATTATGATGCCTAAACAAAAATTAAATTATGGTAAGAAAGTCAGGACAAACACTCAACAATTCTCCCCCTTGGACTGAATTTGAGACAAAATAAATTAATACACTTTGTTCACATAGTCTTCAATAAGTTCAATCTCCATCTCCAAAATCTCCTCCATTAAATCTTTGTCTCAATACAAAGTAACACTCTAATAAAATTTCTCAAACTAAAAACTTCATTATCATCAAATCAGTTGCGACTAAAACTAAACCCGCAGAGATGAACACTGATTTAACCTTGCTCTAGTACCACTTTTTAGTATTGAAATAATTAGGTGTCATATGGACAACTTCATTTTAAAGGGCATAGCTAAAGGTTTACTAACAACCTTAGCCTTATTCATGTTGAACCTTAGAATTACTTTGTGAATGTATTTCTCTTGTGATAACCACAATTTTTTGGCCTTTCTGTCACAGGCAATCTGCATGAAAAAAATTTCCCTTGCTGGTCCTAAGTCTTTCATAAAAAAAGACTTACTCAATTCTTGCTTCAACTTTTCAATCCTGCAAACATTAAGGTCAACAAACATGTAATAAACATAAAACAACGCAATAATAAAGTTGCCATCAGAGAAATTTTGCACAAAAACACAGTGGTCTGAATTAGTTTTCTTGAAGCCCTGGTGACTCAAAGAAACCAAACTTCTTGTACCACTACCTTGGAGCTTGTTTCAAACCATACAAGCTCTTCTTCAATTTGAAAATATAATTTACTTTTTCCTTGACTTCAAAACTTTTAGTTTTCTCTATATAAATTTCTTCATCTAAGTCACCATGTAGAAAATTAGTTTTAACATCCATTTGCTCAACCTCTAAATCTAGACTTGCAGCTAAGTCTAAAATTACGCGAATGGATGACATCTTCATAACTGGAGAGAATATCTTATCAAATCAACTTTTTTCTGGTTAAATACCTTCAAAACCAATCTAGACTTGTACCGTGTAACTGGATTTTCATCTTTATGTTTCACCCGAATATCCACCTATTTTTCAAAACTTTTCTGTCTTTAGGCAGCTTAATCAAATCAAAGATATAATTATCATGTAAAGGTTTAATCTCATCTTTCATAGCATCAAATCACTTTTATTTTTCTTCACTTTTCATGGCCTCATCAAGATTCTCAGGTTCTCCCCCATCATTCAAGAGTACATACTCATTAGAAGAAAAACAAGATGAAGGTATTCTCTCTCTAGTATATCATCTAGAGAGTTCTCTAGAGCATCAACAACTGGTTGCTAATCAACCATATTAACTTGCACTGGAGTATCAACAAAATCTTGTTGGTTATTCTAAACATGATCAGTATTTTTGCATTATCATGAAAATTTTCTTTAGGAGCAGTAATCGAAGGAATTGGATCAACATTAACTAGGCTCTCTCTACTCTAAGAATCAATTTCTCAGCTTTGTTAAATTCTTCAATTGTTTGGTCTTCAAAGAACACATCACGACTTCTAACAAGTTTTTTCATGTCACGACCCGAGGCAACTCCCTAGCTATGACAACGATGCTTACGATCACAAGTGACCACAAGCTAACCCATGAGCTAGTACCTGCTGTAAGCACTGAATAAAATAGCACTGATATAGCATATGCAAAAGATAAGCTGATAAACTACTGAAATACTAAAATATGTAATACTATCATATCTGAAATAACTGACAAATGCTGAAAATAACTGACTGATTATCTAACTGTTTGTTTGAAAAGCCTCTAACTGAATGAGGAGTTGATGGGACAAGCCCCTAACTAACTCCGACTAACTGAATATAAAGAACTACTGAAATAACTGGAATAATCAATCATATCCTCTATGGATAAAGACTCACCACTACTGTTGCTGGGTACGCTGAGCTGTCTAGGAGCGATTGAAAAACTGAGCGTTCGAACCTATGTCATAAGACAACATAGCATAAAGAAGAGTATGCGATCAGTACTTTGAATTTACTGGTATACGAGATGAGGTATGGCTGAAATACATAGGGTACTGTGCACATGAGATAAAGACTAACTGAATAACATGAAATAACTGAGCATGAATGCATGAAAATTGTAATATCTGAGAATGCAAGACCAACATATACATATTTCTAAAATCATCTATAAATTGAAAGAGTGAAATCTGTATAACTGAATAATTGTAAATCTGTATGCTTTGGTCAAGCAAATCTGAACTAAATATACACTGAATATTGTACTAAAACTATGGAAGGTATCATATAATCGACATGCCCCAATCTAAGCTAATAGGGGTCCAACTTGTAACCCTAGTTGAAAGGGTGTCAGCATTGTTTCACGGGTACTAACACTGGCTGACGATGTGGATTCCATAAGGCTGATGTCCCGTAGGACTAGGAAGTCTGTCCTAACTGGCAGGTGAGCCCCTACACTAACTGAATTGATACTAGTACTGAACTGAATTAAGCTTAACTGAATATTATTTTAGATAGTGCTCATCTTAATCATAATAACTGAATAAGTAAGGATATTTATGGTTTAACTAAATCATACTTGAAAATCTGAAAATCATGTAAAACACATAGGTATCTGGTATTCATAACCCACCAGCACTGAGTAATCATTAAAAAATAACATTTAAACTTAAACTATAATACTGAATCATGGTTCAACTCGAAACATGGGAATTTCATCAAACATGTGGAAAGTATGGACTTGTACATGGGGGTACTTTAAATATAAAAATTCATC
The DNA here is from genome assembly GCF_002878395.1 of Capsicum annuum. Lineage (NCBI taxonomy): Eukaryota > Viridiplantae > Streptophyta > Magnoliopsida > Solanales > Solanaceae > Capsicum > Capsicum annuum. The sequence goes on along the minus strand of NC_061117.1, from coordinate 187,359,160 downwards.
AACATGAAGGTCACTTGACTAAGACATGGGAAACTGAAATTCATAGCATGAGGAATTCAAATCTTGCATGGGATCATACATGGACTAAGTTACATTTAAGTTACCATGAAAACATGAATTAAATCCATCTTAAGCAATATAAAATACAATAATGATAGAAAAATCTATTCTTAAATTGAAAAGAGGGTTTTGGGACTCACAAAAATAAAGATCACAAAATACCCACATGCCTTCTGATAGGTATGTGGTTTGACAGTGGTAGAATTCATCTTTTAGCTCATGTCCAAAGAGTTTGATATTCCTCTCCAGACGGTGTCCCAGCTCGCTACTAAAAAAAAGTTTCACATTGTGCTGTGTCCTTTTTGGAGTCATCTGTGATTTTGGTTTGAGATTCTCATCCTTTTAGATTCTCTCAACAACATCTCAAACAAAACTATTAGTGATAAACATAATTCACTAAAGGGTTTATAGTCTTTTATCATATAACTGCGTGAGTTGATACCTAGAAAAAATGCCATCCTCTCATATACCTATTTGGAGAGTGACAGTTCTTGCGATAATCGGCACAACAACCTTCTTGGTTATTAGATAAAATAGTTATTTTGATGTTGAAAATTTCTTCAAAGTGGGATGGCCCTCTGGGATACCAATGACACTTTATGTAGAACGGTCCCTGCAACCAAATAATCTTACGATGATACGGTAACCCTTTTAATCACCTATAATATTTCTTGTATTTGAGCTTGGAGAGTCTTGTGCATCTTTCTTATCGATACAACTTAGAGATATTCCTTAAATTGTCAGTCTTTGGGAAATCTTCCACATCATTTGATGTTAGATATATGAGGCAACGTATAGATATGTTTTGAGTTGCTAGTTTTTGGGTAATCTTGCACATTACCCAACCTTGAATAAGATATGACTTACAAAGATCCATCGAATCGCTAGCTCTCAAGTATTCCTGCATATCTTTCGACCTTGGATACAATATGACTTATAGATATTTCTCAAATTGCTAGTCTTTGGGTAATCCTGCAGATAATCGACCTTGGATATAACGTAACTTATAGAGAACCTTTGGAATTATCAATATTGATAATCTTGCATATTTTATGGTAAATTTTTAGTTCCGACTTATGGATAAACTTCATACTGTCGATCTTTAGGTAACCTTGCACACTATTCGGTTAGGATGTTGTTGGGGCTAATGGATGACCCATGAACTATCAAATTGTGGATAATCTTTCACACTATCCCATCTCAAATAATGTGACCTTGTAGATGACCCTTGTATTTATTTTCAACCCTCAAAAAACCTAGTAAGTCGTACGTCATCGGATAGTGACTTATAGACATTCTTCAGACCATATATTTCTCAAGATCCGATGATGAATGCCATTATATCTTTGGTAATTAATGCAATTGAAGCTTATGAATATCTCTTCACGCCGAACTATTTTGCCTTTGCATGATTTAATCAGATATAAATTCTTCAAAATATCCTTCAACACCAAAATCTTTTCTCTTTGCATGATTAACAGATATATATGTAAATGCTTCAAAATATCCTTCAACAATGGACTCTTTTGCCTCTATATTCTTAATGGATATAGAAGACTTTGAATGAATCATGGGCATCAAATGCAAATTAGAGATGCCCTTAGATTGTTGTCTCTTCGTAACTAGTCGAAGAGGGCGATATGGACTTCTCGACATGGCCCTCTTGGTGTGTCCCTCTTTGTATGGACCTCTTGGAATAGCCCTCTCTACATGGCCCTATTGGCATAACCCTCGTGGCAGGATATGATGTAGTAGAAAAATAAGGAGGAATGCAAATAACCGTGGAGTGATTATAGAAAACATCACCTTGACCATTTTATTAGTATGTTGGACCTTCTGCATGTACCATTTTGAACATTGCATCCTTGATTTTTTGGGTATGCAAGTAAGTCATCATTTTTCTTACCCTATATATGATACATGTAGCCATAGAAAACTTGTTAGTTTTGGGAAACTCAACTATCTTTAGCTTTCTGATCGTCTTAGCCATTTCTAATCGACCTTTGGATATTTGGCTTCATTGTATTCCTTTAAACCAAAGGTATATGGTGAAGAACTGGTGCTTTTGTTGGTTTTTTTTGGCTCCAGGATAACCTGCTTCCACAGAAAAGTTGTTAGTTTTTTGGTAAAACTGATCTGTGTAGACCTCCTCGATCTTTAGCTCCTAGCATTGTCATCATTAGATTCTTACCTTCTTCGGGTGTTTGTTGTCTTTTGACTCCTACTTCGACTTATCGGGTAGGTAGGTATAGGGTGAAATCATAGCATAAATTAATTTAAAGTACTTTATTAAACAACTGAATTTTCCAAAAATCTTTTATAAGATTGGGAGGGATCTCTGTCAATTAAGTCATGTCATATACTAGCTTTAATAAACACTTTTGGCTCGACGCATTAACACTACTATCATCTTGTTAGTGAGATCTGTAGGTCATTTACATTGTTGCTGAAGAGTTTTAGAGCTAAGCCTTTGTAGCTGAAGGTCCATGAAGTTGACTCTGCTCTTTTAGCGCTGATAAATCTTTGGTGTCATGTCATTGAACTGTTTAATTTAGTATAGTGGAAATTTTAAGGTCTTCCTCAAAATTTCTTCCCCATTTATTGATATTTCTCTCAAAATTCTCTCTTACTATCTTCCTTATGTGATTTTTCATTTGGAGTGCAAGAGGATGATCTTCCTCTTTTGAATTTTTGAGATTTCTTCTCAAAAATTCTGCCGTAGTTTTCATTTCCTAAGGTGATATGACCGAGCCATTGTAGTTCCTACGTATCTCGTTGGACATGAATCAGGTCAAACATAGTTCTCACAACATAAAAGAGAACAAAAATATAGTTAAAAGGATGGCCGAAGAAAACAAAGGCCGCCTACATATCCCATTCTTGGGAATTCAAGTCATCACATAGTTCAAGAGAATATAAATGGAGTTTTATAATGGGTTGACTGAAGTCGACCTAGGTCGCCTACGTATCCTCTTCATGGAAATTTAGGTCAAACATTGTTCATAAAAAAGGATGAGGGATTTTAAAGCTACTACAAAGCATGAAAATGATTACAAATGAGAAAAGCAATTAGAAGGAAATAAGCACAAAGAAGCCCCACATCAGACATAGTATCACTTTACTGCATCAGAATTAATTGGTTTGGGCCACCTTTGTCCATCCATTTGATAAAAAATCAAGGCTCCTCTGGATAACACTTTGCAGACCACATATGGGTCTTGCCAATTTAGAGGGAACTTATCCTTATACTCCTCTTGCTGAAGGAAGATGCGTTTAAGCACCAATTGTCCAACTTCAAACATGTGAGCTCTTAATATTTTGTTGAAAGCACGAATCATACATTGTTGATATTATTTTCCATGGCATATAATGTTTTTTCTCTTTTCATCGATCATCATAAATTATTCATGGCGGGCGCGGACCCATTCTTCATTATTCAACCCTACTTTTTGAATAATTATTAAAGATGGTATTTTAACTTCAGCGAGTATTACTGCTTCTGTCCCATAGACTAACAAATAAAGATTTTTCCCAGTCAAAGTTATGACTGGCGTACGATATCCCCGCAAGGTATAAGGCAACATATCATTCCATAATCAGTGACTATCAACTATCTTTCTTAAGATTTTCTTGGTGTTCTTGTTGGAAGCTTCTACTACTCCATTCATTTGACGGAGATATGCGGTTGAATTTTGAAGAGTGATCTTGAACTGTTCACATATCTCTTTCATCAAATGACTATTTAAGTTTGCTCTGTTGTTTGTGATGATTGACTTGGGTATTCCGAATAGACAAATTAAGCTGTTTTTGACAAAATCTACTACTACCTTCTTGGTTACAGCTTTCTATGAGGCAACTTACCCACTTGGTAAAGTAATCAATAGCAACTAAGATGAATTTATGTCCATTAGAAGCTGGTGACTTAATCAGGTCAATTACATCCATGCCCCAAGCTACAAACAACTAGGGCAAGCTCATAATGTTGAGTTCATGTGGGGGCACCCCGATTAGATCCCCATGTATTTGGAACTTATGACATTTTTGCACAAACTTGCTACAGTCACTTTCCATGGTCATCTAGAAACAATCGGCTTTCAGGATCTTCTTGGCTAGAGTGAATCTATTTTATTAGGTCCACACATTCTAGCATGCATTTCTTTGAGTAATTTTGTAGCTTCAACGAAATCTACACAACACAGAAATCCCAAATCGAGGGACCTCTTGTGAAGGACTTCCTATTTTAAAAATAAATGATTAGCCATCCAATGGATCATTTTCTTCTGATTAATGATTGAATCTTTGGGGTAATGCCCTAGCTTCTAAATACCTCTTGATATCGAAGTACCATGGCTTTCTATCTGGTTCTGCCTCAATTTATGTGCAATGTGAGGTTGTTTCTTCAAACTTATTTCCAACAGATCAATGTAACTTTGATTCAAATATTGAATCATGGAGGATATAGTTGCCAAAGCATCGATGAACTCATTTTATATTCTTGGAACATTCTTGAATTCCACTTTCTTGAATATTCTGTATAATTCCTGAACCAATTCCACGTATGGCATGATCTTAGGGTTCTTTATGGCCCATTCACCCCGAACATGGTGAATCAATAGATCAAAATATCCAATGGCTAGTAGCTCTGGGACGTTTATATCAATGGTCAATCTGAGATCGAGAATTCAAGCTTCGTATTCAACCATATTATTGGTGCATGGAAAACCCAATATGGCGGTACCCGGTAATTTTGACTAGTTTCTGATATTAAGACTGCTCCAATTCCTGAGCCCTTAAAATTAAATTCCCCATCAAAGAGCAATATCCAACCGGCGTGTATAATTCAGCAATGTGTTCTCCTATAAATAATACATCTTCAATTGGGAAATAAGTTTGGAGTGACTCATATTCTTCATCAACTGGATTATCAGCTAGATGATCCACCTCTTTGATTGTCTTTTAAGTCACGTATACAATGCCAAACTCACTCAATAGAACTTGCCATTTGGCCAATTTGCCCGTGGCATGGCCTTTTAAAATATGAACTATAAAGGATCCATTCTGGAGATGAGATACATTGTATATAATGTCAGGTAATGCCTTAGCTTCTGGGCCACCTAGGTCAATGCACAACATGTCCTTTCTAATAGCATGTAACGAGCCTCTTGTAGAGTGAACTTCTTACTCAAGTAATAAATTGCTCTTTCCTTATTTCCAGTTTTATCATGATGCCCTAAGACACATCCAAATGTATTATCTGAGACCGATAAATACAATAATAGAGGGCTTTCTTCTCTTAGTACTGGTGGACTGGATAGATAATCTTTGATCCAGTCAGAAGCTCGCTAGCATTCCTCAGTCTATTTATTTGTCGAATCTTTCTTTAACATCTTGAGAATTGGTGTACATAATCGTTGACTGGGCTATGAACCTACTGATGTAATTCAATCTTCCAAAGAAACTCATGACTTTCTTCTTCGTCCTCGGAGAAGGCAGTTCTTAGATCACCTTAACTTTTAAGGGATCGAGCTCAATGCCTCTTCTACTAACTATGAAACCCAACAGTTTCCCCTCCAGTACCCCAAAAGTACACTTGGTAGGGTTCAGCTTCAAATTACACTTTCGAAACCGATCAAAGAACCTTTCAAAATGAGCCAAGTGATCCAAACTCTTGCCAAATTTAATGATCATATCTTCCACATACACTTTAATATCTTTATGGATAATATCATAAAATATGATTGTAATGGATCTCATATACATATCACCAGCATTCTTGAGATTAAAGGGCATCACCCTATAGTGATAAACACCTCAGGGTGTGGTGAAGGCCATTTTCCGTGCATCTTCTTCATCCATCAGTATTTGATGATACCCGACAAAGCAATCCATGAATGACTGTATTTTATGCATCGCACAGTTGTCAATGAGAATATGGATTTTGTATAATTGAAAATTAACTTTAGGATTGGCTTTTTCAAGTCTCTGTAATTGACATAACACCGACCTTTTCAACCTTCTTTGCTACTAGAACAATATTGGCTAGCCATGTTGGATATTTTATGAATTCAACCACATTGTCTTGGATTTGCTTGGTGACTTCTTCCTTGATTTTTAAAATCAGATCTGGCTTGAATTTCCGTAACTTTTGCTTTACAGAATTGGACCTCAGATTAATTGGCAACTTATGCGATACAATATCTGTACTCAATCATGGCATGTCATCATAGGACCAAGCAAATACATCAATTTATTTTTTAATCAACCCAATGGGTTCTCTTTTCTGTAATTTTGTAAGATGAACACAGATTCTTATTTCTATGACTTCTTCATCATCACCTAGATTAATTACCTCAGTTTCCTCTATGTTGGGCTTTTATCGATCCTCAAAATCTTTTAGTCCCTCTGTTGATCATTCTGGGGCCATTGTTTTTTCATCATTGTCCTCCCATTGGTTATCATTTACTTCGATAGATTCATTTAGATCTTGAAATAAGATGACATTGGAAGGTTTTAAATTATTATTACTGAAATCATAAAAAACATAAGTTAGATTACAGCAATTAGATAATGTGACTAAAAGAATTAAAATAACTTTACAATAAGGGAGGCTTTCATTGAAATGTAGAACATTACAAACGCTGGCTATGATCCACTCCAGTATGGGTATAAGCCTTTTGGGAAACATACAAGCAAAACTGAGGTAAATAAAACTTAAAGGGTGGGTCTCGAGCCTCATTCGGACTATCACCAATTTGGCAAAAGTTAAATTTCATCCTTTTATCTACCAAATTAATTTGGGAGTCATGACTGGAGTGGAAGTCTTTTTCGACGGATTCTCCCATGGTTTATCTTTCTTAATATCAATATTCCCAAGGGAATATTCTATATTAGTGTCACACTCTTTGAACAGGTTCCCTATTCCATCCTCGAGACCATCGTTTTTAGGCTTTACAGATATGAGAAATGACTGGTAAAGTGGAGGTAACCTCTTTACCAATTATGGGCCTTCCTTCTTTGTATCTCTTTCACCTTATTTACTTAGAACATGGCCTAACCCATATTTGAACAACTTCACTATGATCACAAAAGGCTCAATGATTCTATTAAAATTCTATCCCAAGCGGCGTCCGGGCTCAAAATCACTTCTCAACATAATAGTGGCCAACATCTTGTAGATCGAAGACATTGGCTTGTAAGGAATTATGTCTTTCTTAGTTGCATTCACGATCTCCACCATATTAAAATCACTCCCTTTTGAGACTTCTTTAATCACAAGAACATAACTGTTAGGGTGACTTAGATGGATTTCTTCACCGTGAATGACCACTTGTTTATTTTTCCACATGAATTTTACCGATTGGTGTAATATTGAAGAATCGGCCCCTGCTGCATAAATCCAAGTCCTTCCTAAGAGAATATTGTAACTTGTGGAAATGTTCATCACTTAAAACTCAACTAGGAACTCTGCAGACCCCATTTAGAGATGCAACTTGACTTCTTCGGTGGTGTTTCTCTGACCCTCGTCAAAAGCTCTTACATTCACTGTTTTCTAACGAATTTTTAAATGAGTCAAAATAGATAATGGGCAGATATTCATACCATATCCATCATTAATTAATATTTTATTAACAATCTTATCTTGGCATTTGATAGTGATATGTAATGCCTTATTATGCATCACTCCTTTAAAGGGTAACTCATCTCCACCAAAGCTAATGTGATGGTCACCAACCACTCTACTTATCATGGGGATCGAACTTTAGATACTTATGCCTATGGGTACGTAGGCTTCTTTGAGAAATTTCAGCAAGGCTTGTTTATGATATTGAGAACTCATAAGCAATGCCCAAATATAAATTTGAGTAGGGGTTTTCTCTAAATATTTCACGATAGAGTATTCTTTCGGCTATATTCTTCTCCAAAGTTCTTTAGCTTCTTCTTCAGTGATTGTCCTTTTTTTAGCACTCTTCTTGTATGTATCATTGGCAAGCTCCTCCAAAGTGTAGCATCTTACTGATCTCGTCATTCCTTGTGCGGCGGCTGTTTATACCATAAATTCTTATATTGTGCGCACCAAGCCAAAAGGCTTGATGAGAACCAATAAAGGCAACAAACTTAGGCTTCTCGATAATACTTAAGGCAACCATTACCTTTTCTATTTCTTCCACTTTATCCATTTTCTCTGGGCTAACCAGCATTATAGACTTGCTTACCACCCACTCATCATCTATTTCTATCATACTGATGGTTGCTCCCTCATGGTTTGGAAGTGGGTTGGTGGTAATATTTAGCGGCACTATTTAAAGTGAAATCACCTTATGATCAATCAAATCTTGAATCTTGTGCTTCAAATTAATACAGTCCTCAGTTGTGTATCCAGCACCCTCTGAATGATATGCATAATGCTGATCGATATGGAAGAATTGAGAATCAATATTGGAAAGTTTTGGCGGGATAAGTTGGACGAGACCGTCTGCCTTTAACCTCTCAATCAATTGAGTTTTATTTTCAGCCAAAGCAGTGGAACTCCTGGTAGTTTTCTCTTTTTGATGTGGGTAAGGAGTATTATGGTCATTTTGGTTGGGAGAAGGATGGACTTGATGGTAATTCTGGTAAACTAGAGCTTTTTGGTAGGCTTGAAAATTTGGGAGTGGAGCTTGGTAAGTGGGTTCATAATTTTTCAATAAAGTTGGGTAATTCAGTTGATTGGTAGAGAAATTTGGTTGTGGAACTTAGGGCCTAGGTTGGGTATAGAACAAGGGTTGAGAATTTTATGGAGTTGAGGGGTCTATATACGATGATGATATTTTCCCAGAATTGGACCCAAAAGACTTTTTTGACTTTGGGTTTGGACTAGAGTCTACGAACAACACATCTTCTCTTTTTTTTTTGGGAATCTTGAAGATCCAAGTTGTGTAGGGTTTTGTTCATTTTTTCTATCTGAGTCCTTCCTCAACTGTTTCACCAATTTTAACTAGGTCACCGAAGGTAGCACGAATCTCCGATATTATTTTATCATAAAACTCTCCCTCCTGAGCTTGGGTAAACACAATAAGTATCTCTTTTTCCATCATAGGAGGTCGTACCCTTGCTGTCTCTTTCTACCAATGATAGGCATATTCACGAAAGAATTTGTAGACACCTGATCTTATTCCTCCCCGAAAGCATTTTTACCGTTTACCCTGTCTTACCACGTATCCTATCCGCATGGTAATTTTTCCACAAAAAAAAGCAAAATAAATAATTACCTCATCATTTTATTGTATTTTTTATTTATTTTTATCTTTATCCCATTTAACAAATTTTATCTGGTTTTAATCCTATCCTAACAACTTCTCCAATTAAAAGAGGACACATCACCACCCAATACCCTCCTACCCTACCTACCCACATGACCCCCCTCCTCATATTTCTTGTCCACAAAAAAAAAAAGATAGGCATGCACACTACAAAAAGGGGGGCCCACGTGATTAAGGATCAATTTCCATTCTTGAATGAAATATATAGGCACACACAAAATAGAAATTCAGGGACAATAAGGAGAGAGAAATAATTAACTAATTGGAGTTCTCATATACACACGCACCTAAACAAAAAAAATAAAAGGAGTGAGAGAGATAGAGCATCGAAAGAGAGGACTGATCGAATAGAAGAAGAAACAGGGAGGAGAGTGAAATATTTGAGCGAGAGAAGAGGGAAAGGGCGCAGGGGTAGACTATTCTGGTATTTTTGGCCAGAAATATCCTCTTACCGGTGAAACCCTGCCCGGAGGTTCGGTTCCGTTAATTTCCGAGTCAGTCGGAGCTTCGTTGAGCAACATACGGTGACCCAGCCATGATTTCATTGGAATTCGATTACTGTTAGTGCAAAAATCTGAGCATTGGAGGTTTGTTTCAAGGCTTTCATTTCGGTATTAAACCTGTCTCGTTTGTATTTCTTGACACCGAGTTGGAGTTATTCGTGATCGAGATTTGACTCGAGGATTTTGGATATGGATTCTACCGGATTAATTGGAATAATATATCGATTTTTGAAAGCGGCATTGAGGTTCAATTATATCTTCTCTACTTTTAGTTTTTACATAATTATGAATGATTTATGTGTTTGACATGTTTGAATCTTTGTGATGTGTGGGGTGATGTTGGATTTGGATATGAAAACTTGATCGGTGGATTGTATATTGAATTGGTTTAATCGTGTTAAAAATATTTGGGGCGCGAATTGAAAAATTACTAAAGTGAATTAGGATTAATTTTGAATTATTGTTGTTTTGATTCATTGACGCCGTCGATTGTGATAGTGCCATGATAGGTCGAGTTGGGTAGGGAAAAGGTAGGTTGGGTAGGCAAAGTTTAGGATCTGTGATTGTTGAATGATGAAATGTTTGTGGAGTGGTTTTGATTTATGCATTGAGATCTATTGTATTCAGTTGGCTGGGGAATGCCTCGAAGGATTTGTATTGATTTATCCGGGGAATGCACCAAAGTATTATGTACTTGAAGACGGCGCATGATCAAGGCCCGAAATGTTGGGTGGGAAAGCAGTGGAGCGTAGTTGGGATTATCCTAGAATAGAGTAGGTTTATATTTTCGTATTATTTTAATTTTATTTCAGGACTGTATAATTGGACTTAACACTAAATTTTGGATTATTTTGTTTTGTTTTGTATTGCTTGATTGATTGTTTTGCGTGTTTTGTGTGGTTTATACATTCGTAGTGTCAAATTAGCCGATATGCTCCACTAAGTGACCGTGGTCGAACCACGGGATTGGGGGTTGCCTAACACCTTCCCCTTGGTCAACAGAATTCCTTAGTCGGAATCTTTGTTCGTGGATCAGTTTTATAGAGTCAAAACTATTTTTAAAAGGATATCCAAGGGTGACTTGGCACACCTGATTTATGCCAAGTGACGACTCTGAGTTTTGAATATAAAAGGACCTTTTCGAAATAAATTTTCATCTTTTGTCATTTTGATAATAAAAACCCTTTCAAAACCTAAATTATTTTTTTTTCATAAAAAAAGGGTATGACAGAATTCATTAGACTTTTGATTGATATTGTCCAAAGAATATCGATGAAGAACTATCTCTATATTATAGGCAAATCTATCAACAAAATTCCTAGCTAAAGCACTACATTCAGGCCACTTTTTCAATTCTTCTGAAGCTAACCACTCTAGCACGTCTTCACTCAGGCTTCGACTAAAGAGCCATCAATAATTCTTTATTTCTACCAGCGCCTATCATTTAGTCACAATATCCTTTCAAGTGGGCATTAGGGTTTCCAGTACCATTGAGTGTTTCAAACTTAAGAATTTTTGAATCCTTTGAGCAAGTTCAGGTCAAGGTGAACGCAAAGGTCATCATAACTGAACCCCGTTGCGTTAGGCAAATCATGTGTTTTCTTTATCCTGGTGATCTCTTCCTTTATCAATCTTAGCTCCCTAGCATGTTTGTCTTCATGTGTCTTACACTTCTTCTCCATCTCCTCATAGTGGTCGATTTCTAGATTTTTGGGGAATGCATAGTAAGATATAGGTATTGCGGTGGCCTAGAGGGTAGAAGGAGGTATGTTTTAGGTTAGCAATGAATTTTGGGTAGTATGAGTGGATTTTTGGTATGTGAGAACTGGATTTTGGGGAGCATTGTCATTGAAGTTAAAAGTGGGGTGAATATTCTGGAAATTGAAGACATTTGGCGAAGTATTTTAGTAATTTGGAGTGAAGTTTTAGGGGTGGTAAGCACTTGAATTATTTTCACGGTTCGTATTGTAAGTGGGAGGAGTATGGGTTTGGCATGATGGATTGATGGGATTAGAAGGAGGTCTAGGCATAGAAGCGGGGGGTATGTCATTCAGTTGATTTCCATTATTGGAAGAGCTAAGAGGAGGGAATTGGAGTGGAAGCACATGGTTATCCAAGATTGGCGTATTAGTGGTAATGTCCAAATTAGCCATGTCTTTTACTTGTTGTACTTATTCTTGCAGCTCCTCCATTCTCATGGTTAATTCGGCGATCATTTCACCTTGTGTCATTATCACACCGTCCCTAACCATAATTTTGGTTAGAGCATTATGGTCGCTACTATAAGTCATTCTTTCCTCTTTAGGAAAGTGGAGGTTGAGGAAGGAGTTTTTATTTGCCTTTGATCTAGTAAAGTATTGATGTTCAGCCAGTTTTATCAACACAGATCAATTTTTACTTACTTGATTACCTGATAAAGTAAAAATAACTCCAAAGGAAAATATGTTAAATCTTGTTGATGATAAATAATACAAGATACCCGACATAAAGTAAACACATAAAGTTGTTTTCATCTTAGGTAAATTGATCCACCAGTGATTATTGAAAAAAATTAACGGACGGGACTTTGTCCGTTGATTTTGGATAAGTAGTTCTTTAACAGGAAGTTTTTCAAGTGTAAAATCTTTGGGCATCTCTATCAGCTGACTTGACAATGTAGGAGATAAAGTTTTAAAGTACAGAGGACTGGCCGAAAGGCTGCCTACGTATCTCACAAAGGAGAAATCAGGTCATACATAGTTCAAATAATCAAGAATTATTGAGTTTGTGATCGATTTTTCTGACAGAATAGGAATTCGTTTAAAAAGAAAGTTAGTGAAGTCTGATTGAGGACTTTTTCTAGAAGACTAGGAGACCTGAAATGTTTTAGGCGAATTTTGGATAGTGGGCGTATTTTTTTGCCTAGAGGTTTTCTAAAACTTTGTTGAAGAGTAGATCAATTTACCATTGATTCAAACAACGCGCATCAGCACATAAAACAGTTATATCATATAAGACAGTTATATCACACAACAATAAATAACAAGTGTGTCTTAATTGAGTGGTCCTTCTGAGCCAAGAATTGGTCTAGCAGATTTAAAGAAAGTATATGTCTTTTAAAACCAATCCATTATCCCTAAAATTTTCAAAAATATATAAAAAAATAAGGGCATAAAATCCTACAAAGTTGCATGAAAATAGATATAATCTTTGGAGAAAGGGAAAATAATATGAGAAAAAGATCAAGGTTCCCAGCAAGGGATAAAAAAAAACACTAGTGTCTAGATGCTCCCTCGTCGGCCTTCGTCCTCTTAGCTTTTCAACCTCTTGCCATATGCAATATTGCCCGGTATGTTTCCTAATAAATCTCTTTACTTTCTGCACTTATATGGGTCCACCAAGCATTAAGGTCGTCAGTGAAATTGGTAGCCATTTTGAATCTTCTGTACGAGACTGGCTGAGCCATTCCTACAAACAAAGTAAGCGTTCCCCTATCCTAAAGGATAATGGATTAGTTAAAAAAACATATATTACTTCAACAAATAAGTATGATTCGTTTGTGATTGACTCATGGTCAATAGAAGCAAGGCAGGTTTTCTAATGGGCCTAATACCCACTCAGGTATTGGGTCGTCCTAGCTCATGCCTAAAAAGGATTTTTAGTTTCGTTTTATCTTGAGTGGGCTTTGACCAGATTCCCAGCTGGACAACTTGGGTTTGGAAATACGAACAGTCATCGGACTCTTAACGTACCAATAAGTTGTCGTATTTCCAACACTTCATTTGGAATTGATAAATAGGGGTCGTGACAATCGCGAAATCCCAAATAGTTTATACATTTTGAATGCGGAAATATGCCATGAAATGCAACAGTTTAAATTTTGCGGAAATTTAGACACATAAGCAAACAAACAATTTAAATATTACAAACTCAAATAGTTAGTCAAAAAAGTTGATTTAAATATCTGATTAGAACCTAGTCAAATCTCTAGCAGAGTCGTCATTTCTATTTTATCTTTTTTCGGATCTTTATTTGAAAGAAAATAGTTTTGACTTTTCAAACTATTTCAAAAAATATTCGAGAATATTTCGAAATAATTTTAAGAAATTCACAGAGTCGCCACTTGATTTTTATAGAAAATATCAAGAAAACATAAAGATTTCAAAGATTCAAAAACAGAAATAAATCTTTGAAACTACAAATTGAGTAAGGGTTCAATTTATGCCCTGAGAAAGTCTTTAAGGCACTTAGGAGCGTCCATTTAAAAATGATTCACCAAAAGATCATTTTTTGACTAACTTAAAAAGGGGTGACTAACTTTACAAAAAAAGATTGTTTTCATAAAATTATTTGTTTACATGTTTTAAAAATGGCATTTATTTATTCAAACGAGAAATAGTCTACTTGAATTAGAAAAAATGTTACAACATATTCTACTTAATCTAATATAAATTTGAGAAAAAATTATGAAATATTTCGCTTAAGTCATGATTAATTTTGAGAAAATTTACAAAATATTCTACTTGAGAAATATTTTACTTAATTCATAATTAATCATGAAAAGTTAGAATTTGAGGGAAAAAATCAAGGAATGTTCTAATTGAGAAATATTCTACTTAATTCATAATTAATTACAAAAAGCTAGGATTTTCAAGAAAAAATAGTTTTCTTGAGTTTGAAGGAAATTATTTTAACTCAAATAGGCTATTAGTCATATGAGCAAGACAAATACCATCTTAAAGTAACATACTTAACATTTTTTATTTTAAGACTAATTTTATGAAACAAAATCGAAAGAACCACTTCAATCCATTTAGACGAGATAAATTAGGTGAGAGAATTGTGAATTAAGTATGAAACCACTAGATTAATTAATTAAAGTTAGTGTTAATACAAACAAACAAGTATAAATTGTAAATCACAAGAGAATAAGATATAAGAGTTGGAGTTGGGCCTCCTTTTGGCCCATCAATAGCTGCCCAGTTTTTGGGCTTTCAATCCTATGGACTTTAAGTCCACTTTCCTGTATTGTATACTACAGGTATACCAACTCCCTTTTTCCTGAGTTTTACTGTATATATATGCGTATACATTGTATACTAATGCAGTAGGCCGTGTATTTTGCTTCCGTTTTTTTGATGTACGTAACGTAACAAGTGTACAGCTGCTGATTTCCAATGTATATCAGCTGTATATAAGTGTATATCAACATTGTATCATTCTGTTTTCTTCATATATTAGTCCATTTTGGACTTGGTATTAGTCTTGACTCTATGCAATTTGGGTTTAACCCAACGGAATGGGAGAGATGGGAGTACGATGTACTCGACGAATGATTTCATGCATAAAAAAAATAAGGATTAGTAAATACATTAAAGGAGATTTCGCGTGTATCATGGTAACAAAATAGAGACATAATTCACGGGCACGAGGTTCTCAAAACAACAGATTCAAAATGGAAGTAAGAACTAATATATATTGTATCGCTCGTAGCAACACGGAATAAGGAATATCCAAATACACAAGCCAAATACTGTTTAAGGCTATTACAAGGCAAATTTTGCCAACAGCAAATATCCAAAGTAGGAGCATTAATAAGTATAACTTGGTTTTTTATGGTCAACTTTCACGTTAAAAAAAACATGCTTTGTTATTTCATCAAAAAGGGAAATTAACTTAGATCCTCAGAGTCAAATTAGGTTGTTCCACCTTTAAGCAGGAAAATACACATTCATGTTTTTTGAACTCCAAGAACATCATACACAAACTCTAAACTCTAATAGATTTTCTAGCAATCCAAAGAAGAGAAAACAAACAGAACAAAACTAGAAAAAGCAATCTTAATTGATGATTTAAAAAAAAATATACGTTTTTTAAACTTCTGGGAACAAAAACAAAAGGCCAAAGGCATCAATAGGCACTCAAATTTGTTGCGAAAATTCACTTAGACCCCTAAACTAAGGCATGTTCCAATCAGACTCCTAAACCCCCAAATTTTGTTCCAATTGAGGATTTTTTGCCTATGTGGCACTGCGCGTGCAGTGCCATCGTGGGAGGCGCGTGAGGAACATTTTTTTTTTTACTAATTTACGAATAAAAAGTTGTCAAGTGGCATTGACGACCCTAAAATTTTTTTAATAACAATTTTCTTTTTAAAACACTAAAGGCCCCAAAAAGCATTAGAGGGCCCCAATTTTTATTTTTTTTTAATAAAACTGAATTTAAAAAAAAAATTATTTTTTATTTTCATCTATTAAAAAATTTATAATTTCTTTTTAATAATTAGTTTTTCATTTTTATTTTTTAAATAATTTTATAATTATTTTTTCATAATTTGGATCTTCAATGCCATTTTTTATTTTCATTTTATAAAGTTTTATAATTTTTTTAATAATTAAATTTTAATTTTTAAAAAAATATTCAGAATTTATTTAAGTTATTAAAAATTTTATAACTTTTTTAAAATAATCAGTTTTTAATTTTTATTTTTTAAATAATTTTATAATTATTTTTTCATAATTTATATCCTCAATGCCATTTTTTATTTTCATTTTTCTAAACAAATTTATAATTTTTTTAATAATTATTTTTTTAAGAAACTAATTTTTTAATAATTTATTTCATTTTAAAAAAAATTATAATTTATTTTAAATAATCAGTTTTTTATTTTTATTTTTCAAATAAATTTATAATTATTTTTTCATAATTTGGATCCTCCATGCCATTTTTTATTTTTTCATTTTAAAAAGTTTTATAATTTTTTATAATTAATTTTTAATTTTTAAAATAATTTTTTAGTAATTTATTTCAGTTTTAAGAAAAAAAATTATATTTTTTTTAAATAATCAGTTTTTAGTTTTTAATTTTTAATTAATTTTATAATTATTTTTTCATAATTTATATCCTCAATGCCATTTTTTATTTTTATTTTATAAAATATTTTATAATTTTTTTTAATAATTAATTTTTTTAAAAAATATTTTTTAATAATTTGTTTCATTTTAAAAAAATTTTAATATTTTTTTAAATAATTCGTTTTTATTTTTATTTTTTAAATTATTTTAGAATTATTTTTTAATAATTTGGATCCTCAATGCCATTTTTTATTTTCATTTTAAAAAGTTTTATAATTTTTTTCAGTAATTAATTTTTATTTTTTAAATATTTTGTTAATAATTTATTTCATTTTTTAATAAAATTTATAAAAAAATTTTAAATTATCAGTTTATTATTTTTATTTTTTAAATAATTTTATAATTATTTTTTCATAATTTATATTCTCAATGCCATTTTTTATTTTCATTTTTTAAAATTTTTTATAATTTTTTAAAAAATTAATTTTTTTTTAAAAATAATTTTTAATAATTTATTTTATTTTAAGAAAAAATATAATTTTTTTAAAATATTCAGTTTTTTATTTTTATATTTTAAATAATTTTAGAATTATTTTTTAATAAATTCCTCAATGCCATTTTTATATACTTTTTTCAAAAAAATTATAATTAATTTTTAATAATTATTGGACCCACAATGTCACCTGTCAGGTTTCAATTAGCTCGTTTTGCCACGTCATCACGTGTGTGCAACGCACACTTTGACCTTTTTGTTAATAGGAAAAAAAATGTCCAATTGAAACAAAATTCGGGGGGTTAGGGATCTGATAGGAACAGGCTTTAGTTTAGGGCTTAATGAATTTTCGCAACAAATTTGAGTTTGTGTCGATGACTCTGGCCAAAACAAAAACTATTATGCATTCATGACAACAAACAGTCGTAGGAATTTAAAGCTTGAAGCTTTTCTCCAATAAACAATGTATAACAAAGAAAAACTCTCCAATCAAAATTCAAACAAAATTAAAATCCACTCTCGATATTACTGTGAGATTCACACTGCAACGTTAAACATTTAAAAAAAGGACTGAAAAGACAAAAGATGAGTCATTTACCTATTTTAATACAGGAACCGAAACGACGAGATGACAAAGATGACTTCGAAATCAAAATTTAACTCAACTTTTGTCGGAGTTAAATATGATTTCAACGTATTTTTGGTTTCATGAGATTAGAGGAGCGCCCCTCTAGAATCCCCAAGTTATTATTGTTGATGGTTTTCCCGTTGTTTGGTGTAAGCAGATGGGTAAGGAGAAACAGTGTGAGGTGGCCCGGGACGGAGGGCCTTGTTTTGGGCCTGGGACGGTGGGCTGCTGAATTTAAAAAGATAATTGGTTAGGGGTTATTGCTGGGCTGCTGGATGGGGTAGCATTAGGATTTTAATAAAATAGCAAATTAGATTAAAACTTAAGTCGAGTTTATTTAAATTTTAATCAAATTGAATATCAATTGGCTTATTGCATTGTAATTGTGGTCAGGTTGACTTCAATTGAGGTGAAATTTAACAAATTGATCAAATTTAATTAAAATTTGAAACGAGTTAACAATTATTTTAATCCCGAATTTTTTTTATTTAATAAAACTATAAAAATATTTTAAGAACGAATTATATTTGAATCATAATTTTAACCATTTGAATCAATCTTCAAGATACCCCTTGATTAAAATTCATTTTTTTGTAAAAATGATTATTCAAGTAACGAAATTACATAATCTCTAATGTATGGATACGAAAACATATAATGCTACTTAAAATGACCAAATTACCTAGATAAATACTTGAAAGAATTTTATTCGGATAAAATGAATTTTATAATTTTATTTAAAAGTGAAGAAACTCAAGATTAAACTCAGTCGTGGAGGACAACAATTAGGTGTCAACAATTGCAGAGTTAACCTGGTTGTTGGGATTACTAAAAGAGATTGGAGAAGAGATTGTGCAACCAGTAAAAGTGTTCAGTGATAGCAGGTCAGCACTTCAGATAGCAGCAAATTCTGTTTACCATGAAAGGACAAAACATATAGAGATTGATTGTTATTTTATAAGGAAGAAAATTCAACAAGGACTGATCACTACTCACTACATTGCCACTACTTATCAACCAGCTGATATCTTTCCCAAGGGGCTTACAAAGGTTCAGCATGAGCAGAGGCGAACCTACATTGAGTGTAGGGAGTGCACGTGTACCCGCTAGCCTAAAGAAAATCTCTGTATATATAGTTCGTATATCTATATATGTCAGGATGTTATGTTAAATATATGTAGTGCACCCATAAAAACAACTGATTTGGCTGGTGAGATGGTTGGGTTTGCCACTTGAAAGTTGCTCTTTTTACCTGATTGCTCAGGTTCGAACCCCAACAACAATGTTTCCTTATTTGCTTCTTTTTCTATTTTTCAAATTACACTGTCTGCAGCATTATTGTGCAAATGTATATATTTATCTTTTGATTAAAAAAGACTTCCTACTTAGTACTTCCTCTGTCCCAAATTACCCTTCCTAAATTGAAATGGCACATTGATTAAGAAAAATAATTAATAACATGACTAGTTTACTATGGTGTCCCTATTAAATGGTGTTTACATTTTAATTTGAAGAAAAAAGTAATTAATGCAAAGGGTAAAACATGGGAAAAAAAAATTGTCTCTTCTTGATTAATGAAAAAGGACAAGTAAAATGGAAAATCAAATTAGGAAATTTGGGAAGAAGAGAGTAGTAATTTATTTTACATCTTTTCTTTTTTCTTTTGTGTATTGTGGATATTATTGACATATTTTTTATTTTATTTCAAAATACAAGCTTCTAAGGTAGATATTGTCCCTAGTTTATACAGTATAATATTTACTTTCTTTAATCTTTTGATCATCGAATGTTACCCGTTGCAACCATCTAGCAAACAAATCTCTCGAATTTCATATTTTTCAAAAACTTTCTATTATTGTTCAAAATATGAAAGTACGTTGAATTTAAGTACGGTGAATACCACACTCTTGTCATATTAAATCTAATTAATGATATTCAATAACATTAAAATTTTGCTTATAAAATACTATAATTAACAAGTTTTCAAAGAATTGTATGTCAAATTTTGACACTATTAATTACTATATT
Organism: Capsicum annuum; assembly: GCF_002878395.1. Lineage (NCBI taxonomy): Eukaryota > Viridiplantae > Streptophyta > Magnoliopsida > Solanales > Solanaceae > Capsicum > Capsicum annuum. The sequence continues at coordinate 187,339,316 of NC_061117.1, read as the reverse complement.
TAAATATAGAAGTGCACCCGTCAAGTTTGAATCCTGGGTTCGCCTTTGAGCATGAGTACTTAAAATCCAAGCTAGGTGTCTTGGATATATTTTTACCCCACCTAGCTGGAGGGGGAGGTTGAAGTATAAAATAGAATTCATATAGTTAGTTAACCACTTCCAAAAGTTAGTTAAAAATTGTTTTGTTAGGAATTAAACACAGTTAGAAGTTAGTTAAGAAATTAATCTGTTAGTTATTAGATCAGCGAACATATATATATATCCTTTTCTACTTTTATTTGTAAATCTCGATATTCTATTTTCTTTAAGGAATCTATCGTAATGTTCTTATCCTAGTCAAAAAGTCTCTCTATTGCATTCTTCTTTAATTGATTTCATTCTAATATTCCAATAATTTATACAGTATTCAATCTGTTCTAATTTACTTTTTAACAGAAATAAGTGGTCTATACAACGTAAAAGCTCTTCACGGTATGAAAATATAATAATATTAAGGACCGGGACAATATCAGCTACTTTGTTATACCAATAATAATACAGAATGTCTATAATAACTATGTTATCACATTGATTTAACACACTTGAATGAATTAACAACTTCCATTATTGAGTTTTGATCCCTACTTGCTTCTTCTTCTTTTTTTGGTTCTTGGTTCTTCCTCTTCTCTTTCTCTGCTTTGTGTATGAATCTACGATCCATACTCTGAATTACTACATTCATACTACGAATTACTACACATATAACAAGTTCAACCTGGCTTCTTTAGGCATTTGAGAAGGATATTATATTGTTTCAAAATATATTTATCCAAAGTCGTTTTCCTCAATAACTGATTTTTATGTGGATCCTAGTCTTAGTGTCAATTGAAGTGAATTCTAGATGATTTTTTTTTCATATGCGTTTTCTTCTCGTTTAGAATAATGGTGAAGTCGTTTGTGTGTAGTGTTTTGCTACTAGTAGTTGAATGTGGGCAGTATTCCAATGGCACAATCATGGAACATGAAGAAGAAGGAGCAAAGATGGTGAGAGGTGACTTTTGGCTTTTCAATCTCAAACATTTAATTCAAATTTAAGTTTGGGGATAACAATATCTAAATTAGTCTTGCTCATAGTTTTGATCACTGTAAACATGTTTTAAAAAGATGACATAATTTGAGTAGGTTATAGCCTTCCGTACAAGTGGAGTATTATTTTATTGTAGTGTTGTTCTTTAACCATTTGTTATTTTTGATACTATAAATTGTTTTTATACATTCATTACATCCTTTTTAGACTATATTTGTCTTCAGAAGGGGTCTATGCCTCTCTTCATCACCTCTAAGATAGAGGGATGATTTGCGTACACTCTAGCGTCTATATCGCTTCCAAGTAGTAGAAACGTTGATCAATATTCGATTTTCCTAAAAATATGTTTTGTTTTAGAAGTTTTAGATGTTTATATTTTTAGAACTTTTAGATATGTTCATCATGTAAATTAAAAAAAAAATGTTTGTTTAAATTTATTATCCTTAGTATATGGTTAACCTCTTAATTTCTTAATAACAACGATGGATTAACCTGTAAATTCCTAGAAATTCTGGCCTTGATAGTCCGACATGTCTGCAGAATAGACGAAGGACAAGTGTTAGTTGCCAGATGAAGTTTCGGGGTGTGGTTAAAGAAGTAAGTTGTTAAGAACATAGATTAAGAGGAAGAGATGGGCGGGGTAAGATAAAAAAAAAGTTTAAAATTGGGGAAAATAAAGAATATAAGAATGATAAACATGAAGAAACAACGGGAAAGAGGGAGTACTGAGTAGGATTTTTTTACAACATTTGATTTCAAAAAAGGTGCATCTTATTGAAATAGCTTTATATATTGAAACATTTTGAATTATCGCCCATTTTATTTATTGAAAAATCTTAAAATATCGCCTATTTTATTGGTATCATAGCGAGAAGGTTTTGGGAACATTACCTATTAACTCGCAAACTTTTAAACTCTGTATGAAAAGACATAGATCTTTCAAAGACATAAGGTGTAGCTATTTCTATTTATATAGAGAAATCAGAAAAAGAAATAATATAATAGCCAGAAAATATAACTTAGAAGAAAATAGAGAAACGTTACTAGAAACAAATAGATTATATAAATCATATATACATCTAGACCAGTGTGTGATAGCTTAGTAAGTGCATTAAATTGGGAAATACAAGGTTGTGATAGAGATTTAGAAAATAATACTATAGAAATAAAGTGGCTTAAGGAACGTATTACTAAAAAATCTTATCAATTAGAATAATATATGCAAGCCCTACCTATTTTCCAAAGATTAAGAAAAATAAATAAGTGGATAGAAGAAGAATCTGGTATTAAAGCGGAATTAATAAAGATAGAAAAAGCGTTAAAAAAAATATAACAATAATTAAAAATAAATTGACTCAAGAAGACCTAGACGAATTAGACATTAAATATTATAAAACACTATTAATACACTTTGAAGAAGATTTAGAATTTAATAAAGAAAGATTAGAGAACTGTTTCTGGAGAACAAATTTATATAAACAACAAGCAGATCAAATACCGCTAGGATAATAAATGCCTATAAGATATATTGAATATATTAGAGAAATTCAATGGCAATATTATAGAGAATTTACTTATAAACATCAACTTGTAAAAATTCGGAAACAATTTGTAGAAAGACTAGAGTTGTTAAATAAAGAAATAAGAAACCTAGAAATAGATATTCTAAACTATAAAGAAACAGACGAAATAATTACTATAACCTCTAAATATTATAAAAAAGCATTAATTAATGAACAATCTAGGCTGATAGAAAATATACAAGAAGTAAAATTAGATATAACCTATACTAATAATAGATTGAAATATCAAACAAAGCTAAGTAAAAAGTACCTTAATTTAAATCACTTAGGATAACAAAATAGCTTCTTTAAAACGCCTCGAATATTTAGATCTTAGATTTCAACCTGAAAAGAAATATAGAGTGTTAAAAGATAACTCCACTATAAGGTGTAATTTCAACCAGGACGAACATATTTTACATTCAGAAGATAAACAATACAATACAATAATAGATTTTATAATAAATTCAAGCGAAAAAATTCAGGAAAAAGATAATAGTATAATAAGAATTTTAAAAACAGATAACTTAAGACATTATACAGAAACAGATACAGAAACAATGTACAAATATTTGAAAACCTTTTTAAGAGAATCTGCAAAAGCCACATGGAAAAGTTTTAAAACAAACTGCCCATATGATTTCCAGGTTCTATTAAGTATGGGACCAAACCCCTATAATTTCACAAATAAAATGCATATGTTATTAACCGAAAAAGATCCAAATAGTGGATTATTGTCATTACAAAAAGAAGCATTAATAAAATTAGAACAACTAAGCATTTCACATTGGGTATTTATAAAGAAATTTCTACAAGACTATTTTTATTATTGCACTGTCAGTGGAAACACTTTTAATGAAGAGTTAGGCAAAAAATTATTTAATAAATTACCTGAAGCTTTAGGAAGAGAAATAGAAGATAGATGGTATAAAAGAGATGGTGTAGTAGCCAACCCAAACCTAAAATAGACCATAGGACATAGAACGCAACATATAATGGATATACTAACAGAAAAGTGTACAAATATACAAATACAAAAACAATTAAAAAGAAATGAAATAAATTTCTATAAATCTGTTATATACACAATCCAAAACTATGATAAAAAAATAATATACAAAATATAAGAAGAAACATAATCAGAAACCATATAGTCGTAAACAATACTTCTTAAGAAAATCAAAAGCCAAAAAACCATGGTTAAATACAGATAGACATGTTAGGAAATATAGAAATGATAGAAACTATAAAAATAAATTAGAATGCTATACTTGTGGAAGCATAAACCATTTAGCTAATGTATGTCCTAAAAGAAAGAATAATAGAACTAGAAATTCTCAATTAATAGAGGATTTCCAAGAAACTTTACTAAATGTAGACGAATATATGTCAGACACAGAAAGCATATACTCAATAATAAGTATTGATTTAAATGATAAAGATAATTCTAAATCTGATTCTTCAGAATCAGAAGAAAATAATTTAGTAAACGACAGGAGATAGAAGATCTAGACTTAAATAATCTAATAATCAATAATTTAATGAATGCCACTCAAGAATGTATACATGAATTCCAAAGAAACAAAGATTTAGACAGTAATAGATATCGTATATGCAATTGGTATCCAAGTAAAGATAATAGAGTTAAATGTAAAAAATGTTATTTAGAGGCTTGTATAAACTGTATTGAAAACACTTTAAAGATAAAAATAGAATCAGAAATAAATAACGAACAAAAGTATACAAATAATCAAATCTTAAATTTAAGAGTATCAACTCTAGAAACCCGAGTAAATAATCTAAAACAAAGATTAACCATCCTAGAAAAAGGAAAAAACAAAATCACTATAGAAGAATCAGATACACAAGAAGCTATACATTTAGAAAAATTAGAGGCAGAACTTATGAATTTAGAAGATAATGACACTAGCCTAATATGCAATGAAGATAAAGAATTCTTTACCATAAAAGTATTAATAAAAATTAAAATTAAAGACGTAGAGATAGAAATTTTAGCACTAGTAGATCCCGGATGTACTAGCTGTCTAATTAATAAAAAAATAGTACCAGAGCATTTATTAAAAATACTGGAAAGACCTATAATAGCTACCCAAATGGATGGATCGCAAAATATCTATAATTATTACATAGAAAATGCACAAATAAGTTTTTTAAATACATGTAATAAATTTTACAAACTAATTTACAATGTTACTAGAATATTAGTAAGGATTTTAAACATAGGATCAGACTTTGTTATAAGACTACGTTTTTGTATCCAAAATAAAGGAGGATGTCTCTTAACAAGAGATGAAATAATGCTTTTTAAAAATCTAACTTATACACCGATACAAACAATAACATTACCAAGAGTATATAGAACATTAAAAACACATAAAAAGAATAAACCATGTTGCGAAGATTGCCAAAATAACCAATGCCAAAATAATAACCTGTTAAAAGAAAATAAAAATTTAAAACATAACTTAGAAGATTTTAAAAATTATACTCCACTTAATGCAGAAGGGCAAGAATGCTTAAAAGACATAGAAAAAGACTATACTTTAATAAACATTGAAACTCAATTTTACAACTTTAAAAAGGGAATAAACACAATAGAAATAATAAATAATCCGAAAGATTTAGACAATGTAATAACAATTTTAGATAAAATAGAAATAATAGGAGAAAAACCTTTAGCACATTGGGATGCTAACAAAATAATGTGCAAGTTAGATATAATTAACCCAGAATACACCATAAAGAAAACATCAATAGAAGCTAATAATGAAGATCTAGAAGAATTTGAAAAACAAATTAAAGAATTGTTAAAGTTAGAAGTAATTAGAAGATCAACATCTAGACACAGATCAGCAGTATTTATGGTAAGAAATCATAGCGAGCAAATCAGAGGAAAAGCTCGTATAGTAATAAACTATAAAAGGCTAAATGACAACACTAAAACAGACGCATATAAGTTACCAGATAAAGTGAGTTAATTAATAGAATACAAGGTAAAAAGATATATAGTAAGTTCGATTGTAAATCCGGGTATTGGCAGGTAAAAATGCACCCAGATAGTATAGAATGGACAACATTCACCTATCCAGAAGGACATTATGAGTGGCTTATTATACCATTCAGACTAAAAACAGCCCTACCTATTTTTCAGAGAAAAATAGATGATATTTTTAGAGATTATAAAAATTTTGTATTAGTATATGTAGATGACATTTTAGTATTTAGTAAAGATATGCAACAACATTTAGGACATTTACAAACGGTTTTTAGAATATTTATCAAACATGGGATAATAATTAGTAAAAAGAAAATGAAACTATGTAAAACACATATTAATTTTATAGGAATAACTCTAGGAAATGGGAGGATTAGACTTCAACCTCATATAGCCAAAAAGGTATTGAAAATGCCAGATAAATTAGAAAATACTAAAGATTTACAAAAATTTTTAGGATTAGTAAATTATGCAAGAGGACACCTAGGACCTAATTTTTTCTTATCTCCACCATTAAGACAAAATCCTAACCAAATTCCTCAGTACAATATCCAAAAAGACTCAGAAAAAATAATTTTTTGTGATCATTGCCACTCTATGACCGAAGCCTTCAACAAATTAAATCTTCAAAAGGAGGCTCTTGTCACAGAAAATTCTAGACTCAAGGAGCAAATACAGACTTTACAAGACAAACTTCATACAAGAAAGACTAATTCCAGTACTCAGATACAGAGTTCTCCATCTCCACAAAAAATGGATGAGAAGGGTGTGCATTCCTCCCTGAATGCTCAGAAATCCACTGTACCGGATGTTGGTACAGCTAGTCCGGCTCAAAAGGTAACCGGTAAAGACAAATCAAATCCGTTAAGGGCTGTCACTTTGCCAAAAAGTGAAGATAAAGCAGGAACTTCATCAAAACCTCATAAGACTAGGACCTTAAAAAAGACATTAACATCAAAAAAGAAGAATAAACAAATTGAAATTATTGTAAAATAGACATTAGAAAAATTCTTTAATAGCCAAGAACAAGATAAGCATATGGATAATAAGGACAAGCCAAGTACAAGTACATATAGAGTAGTTCCAGACATGAATAGTACAGACGTTAATATTCCAAGATCATCAGACGAAGAAGATGATATATTTGAAGACAGTCTACTCCAAGATGCTCAGGATCCCTATGAAGATGATGACTCTGGAATGAGTTTCGACACCATAGCCCTGGACAACTTGGATACATAAGCAGACAAAGACAAGACAAGTAATAAAGAAGATTGAGGCTATAATTGTAATAATGATAGGAGAGCCATGTGGGTATGCCTACTTTGAGCCTTGTAATTAAGTCCGTGTCAGAGTGAGTGCTTCCTTTATCATTACTTTCTAAAAAGAAAGAAAAACTGTTGAAGTACACGTCAAGGAAAGAGAAATAATAATGCATGTGACGATGGGGTCCAATGTGTACCCGACCTGCATTATTAAAGAATCTTATCCTTACCTGTCGGCCATATTGTCAAGGCCACGTAGTTTGATCCTAGTTCACTCCTTTTTTCTTACTTCAGCCTATATAAGATTTGTAACTTAGTAGAAGAAGGTAGATCGAAAAACCTTAGAACTTGAACCTCTCAACACTTTTCTATGTATAAATCCTCCTTTTCTTACCAACCTTTCCTCTGGGTGTAAATCAAAGTTTGTAATATAAGGCAGTTGAATAAAAAAACTTTCAGTTTTCCAACGTCTTTAAGGAATTCCCGAAAGGAAAATCTCTATCCCAGTTACTTCATGTAAGTTCTTATTTATTTTTCCCCTCTAAAAATATGTTTTGTTTTAGAGGTTTTAGATGTTTCTATTTTTAGAATTTTTAGATATGTTCATCATGTAAATTAAAAAAAAATGTTTGTTTAAATTTATTACCCTTAGCATATGGTTAACCTCTTAATTTCTTAATAACAACGATGGATTAACCTGTAAATTCCTAGAAATTCTGGCCTTGATAGTCTGACATGTCTGCAGAATAGACGAAGGACAAGTGTTAGTTGCCAGATGAAGTTTCGGGGTGTGGTTAAAGAAGTAAGTTGTTAAGAACATAGATTAAGAGGAAGAGATGAACGGGGTAAGATAAAAAAAAGTTTAAAATTGGAGAAAATAAAGAATATAAGAATGATAAACATGAAGAAACAACGGGAAAGAGGGAGTACTGAGTAGGATTTTTTACAATATTTGATTTCAAAAAAGGTGCATCTTATTGAAATAGCTTTATATATTGAAACATTTTGAATTATTGCCCATTTTATTTATTGAAAAATTTTAAAATATCGCCTATTTTATTGGTATAAAATCCTACTCAGTACTCCCTCTTTCCCGTTGTTTCTTCATGTTTATCATTCTTATATTCTTTATTTTCCCCAATTTTAAACTTTTTTTTTTATCTTACCCCGTTCATCTCTTCCTCTTAATCGATGTTTTTAACAACTTACTTCTTTAACCACACCCCGAAACTTCATCTGGCAACTAACACTTGTCCTTCGTCTATTCTGCAGACATGTCGGACTATCAAGGCCAGAATTTCTAAAAATTTACAGGTTAATCCATCGTTGTTATTAAGAAATTAAGAGGTTAACCATGTACTAAGGGTAATAAATTTAAACAAATATATATATTTTTTAATTTACATGATGAACATATCTAAAAGTTCTAAAAATATAAACATCTAAAACTTCTAAAACAAAATATATTTTTAGAGGGGAAAAATAAATAAGAACTTACATGAAGTAACTGGGATAGAGGTTTCCCTTTCGGGAATCCCCTAAAGACGTTGGAAAACTGAAAGCTTTTTTATTCAACTGCCTTATATTACAAACTTTGATTTACACCCAGAGGAAAGGCTGGTTAGAAAATGAAGATTTATACATAGAAAAGTGTTGAGAGGTTCAAGTTCTAAGGTTTTTTCGATCTACCTTCTTCTACTAAGTTACAAGTTTTATATAGACTGAAGTAAGAAAAAATAAGTGGACTAGGATCAAACTACGTGGCCTTGACAATATGGCCGACAGGTAAGGATAAAATTCTTTAATAATGCAGGTAGTGTGTATATATATATATATATATATATATATATATGTATAATAAAGATATGCAGTAGGGTCAAGAGTGTTGCAAGTGGATGATTTTTGTTTAATTTTTCATTTTTAACTTTCCTCCAAGTTAGTTAGGTTTAGAGTTGAGATTACCCAACAAAAACATTTGAACCATTTTAATGTGTAGGAAAGTAAAAGTCGACTCTTCATGTCCAACGTGACACTCATTCCTCTCCTAACGCCCTTGACAAAAAGAATTCGACATCATGGGGTTACCTAACATATTAAGTTCAAAGTCTTGCTAGGCAGTCTCTTATTTCCCTCTACTTAATTTCCACTTGGGATACATTTGGTATGACTTGTTTTATTTGCTTCGATTATCACGTTATTTGTTGTTGCTACTGTTCTCTTTTCTATTATTTCCAACATGACTCTTCGGTATCATATTTCTTTTACATAAATGACTTTTGATATACTTTACTTGAACCGAGAATCTATCAGAAATATCATCTCTACCTTCATAGATTAAAGGTAAGACTATGTGCTCACCATCATTCCCAGACGACAGTTGGTGAAATTACACCGGGTAGATTATTGTTGATACATTTGGTATGGCAGAAAAAAATAGCTTGATGAAATTGTAATAAGTTTATGAGAATGTTTCTTTAATAGAAAACGTTCCACACAAATTAGATAGCGATGACTTCAATTCATTTTTCTTTCCTCTAAACTTACACATTACGAAAAGTATTTTTACAAGAAAAAGGTTTGGGAGATATTAAATCATGTATACAACACAATATCCTTTCAAATAGAAGTGTAACTATCCCATATGAGTCGTCATTTTCAGTGAGATTCAACACATGATACATGCTTTGTTAACAAATCTTTCTCACGTCCCAACAGCTCAGCTGTGCTCTACCCGCCTTATCAATTGGTTAAGCACTTGAGCCCCCATCATTCATTATTTTTAACTTTAGCACACCGACAAGAAACCAAAAAAGAAATGATCTTTACCAAAATGGAAGAGTTCTAGGAAATTTTATCCTTCCTGTCAATGAATGTGCTTGGTTTTTCTAAATATTCAAGAATAAAAGCAGAATTTAACCTGAAAAAGAAGGAAAAAGAAAAAGGGTCTACTCGTCCAGCTTTACTTATTCACTACATCAAAATTAATCATCCAACTTAATTTGTTCAATTTGAAAAATCACAAGATAATTACCATTTTTTGTATTACTCTTTTTATTCAATATTATTCATTTCTTAACATCCAGACCACTTATAATTAATAAAAGTATCTATTTATTGTTTCCTAGATAGTGCCAAGATAAATATAAAGATGGACAGGAGTAATTTATAAACACTGAATTTTATTTGCTGAATAAGTCAAATGCCTCGGAAAATCATTACAGCAAAAGTTATCATTCAAGTAATTTATTTCCAAGTCCACAGCAACTAAACAGCTTTCAAGTTGCATTTCAGAAAAAGATGTCACTATACCATAGACTATCTTGTCGTCATTTCCTTCATTTTGCTCACTGGTTTTTCTAACTGTGGTCCAAATCTCATCAGTCCAACACCAGTTTGGTTTTCCTGAATTCTGGCCCAATTTACTTATCCTTTGAAGAGGAGAATCCATTGAGCTTTCTGTTTGTATTGTAGGATCAATGGTGTCTGATTCTTCTACTGAATTCCATATGTCTTGATCAAGAATGCTTGTTGGGGAACTTGTCACGCAATGTTGATTTGTCGTAGAATTCGAATTGGATTCTTCAAGAAATGGATGATTCAGGAGTTGTTTAGCTGTCCATCTTTCTCTTGCATCTCTTCTCAAGCATTTGCTTAAGAAATCCGTTGCTTGTACAGACAGGGATTTTGGAATTTCTGGATATTCCCCAGAAAATGCAATTCTGTAGAGTAATGAAGCTGTGTTCGTCACATTAGTCCATGGTGATCTACCAGTGGCCATTTCAATAATAGTACATCCCAATGCCCAAATATCAGCAGGACACCCCTGTTCTTCCCCACGTGCCACCTCCGGTGCCATGAACAGTGGCGTTCCACCAACTGGCTCTGCTGAAGCAGCCATGGCGCCACCGTCCCTCTTTGCTGGATCAACGCATCTGGCACAACCAAAGTCAGCAATTTTGGCACCGGTTTTACCTAACAAAATGTTCTGCCCCTTAATGTCACAGTGTGCTATGCCTCTTGAATGTAGGTAGTCTAGTCCTTGTACAATTTGCTTGGCATAATACCCGATCAATGGCTCATTGATCCGACCACCTTGTTTCCGAATTTCATCAGAGAATGTGCCGCCTGACATGTACTCCATCATAAGGTTAAAAATGAGTTTGTCGTTCTCTTTTGTAACATCGTACCCCTTGTAGCTAACTACATAAGGGGAGCTCAATTGGGACAGAATTTTTTGCTCCTTTTGCAAGAATTGCGACTGGGATAGCTCCACTGACTTGACAGCGAAAACCTCATCGGAGCAACGTGATTTGGCAATGGAGACGGCGGCAGAGGAGCCGTGGCCTATGGTATGGCCTCTGGTCCAATCCATTTAAGAAAAAGAAATATGGTAGGAAATGTAAGAAGTTCTGTTTTTGTTCTGTTTTGAAGCTGCAACATGATTTATGTATATATATATATAATAAGGTGGATGTCAAAAACTCCAAATTAGTTGGGTAGAGCTTAGGTGGCCTCACTTTTTCCATTTAAAAGTTTGACTATTGCTTTAGTGGAAATTCACAACGTGGCTAAATGCTTGTGGCCATACGGCAGCTTGAGTTGTTTGGAGGACTACAGTTACTTGATAAATTGGCTTGCTGCCGTGTGGCATGCACTGGTAATATAAAAATGAGTCTAAGAGGGTGTTTGAATTAGATTATAATTTGGTCAAAATAGTTTAAAAGCTATTTTTCGATTTTAGGAGTGTTTGACAATTTAAAAAATTGCTTTAAAAAAGTTAATTTTGACTTTTTATAAGCCAAAAATTAGAAATTGGCCATTACTTATTTTTTTTAGCTTATAATCTATTGAAAGTTGACCAATTAAATGACTTTTGTATCTCTTATAATTTTTACTTATTCCAAAATTATCCTCTTGTAGTCCATTTGATTTTTTTAGCTTATAATCCATTAATGCTTGTATTAATTAAATATTTTTTCACTTTTTGTATTTATGACGAATTTAACTCTAGCCATATTAATATCTCTTTTGTGTGAAACTTCTAATTTATAAAATATGATTTTTATGTATTATTCCCCTTTTTTTAATATATTCTTTTTAAATTTGGACATTTATTATCGTACAACATATGAATTTCTCTAAGAAAAAAAAAACTCACCAACCAAGATATATGGAGAACACTCACTGAAGATATACAACTTCATGAACGATTAGTGAACGATTCATGTATATTTGACGACGCAACGTTCGTATTCGATAATGTTTTAATAGTGATATAGTCATTACTCAATCAACGAGTAATATATTTTTCAATTAAGAGTCATTTTAGCAAACAAATCGTATCATTTGTGACCAACAAAGGGTCAAACATCATTAGGAAACTTGATTAAGTTAATTGTGGACTTGATTAATATTTTTAAAACTTTCTAATCTTTTTAAAAATACAAATCAACTCAAACCACACCCCTCTTCAATCACAATCAACCAGTGTCTCTCCTCTCTCTTGACAACTTCTCTCAACTCTCTTCCAATCAACAGTTTTGCAAATTTCTCCTTTCAATCCTCGGCGACTTCAACATCCGATGATAAATAGTTGGGCTTCGAGTTCCTTTTCGACTTCAACCTTCAATCGACGTGACAACCTTATTCTCCGGCCACAACAACTTTGAATTCTTCAACCTTCAATCGATGTGATAGTTGCTCTTCGGCCACAAAAGCTTCGAATTCATCATCGTTCCTTTTCTTCTTTCACAAGTAAAAATTTATGGTCTTTTTAGTTTTGAAGAAAACGAGGAACTTGAGCCAACTTCTCTTATAGTATTGGTTAAAAATTTCAATATTTGTTGCTTTAATTTGAAATGTGGTCGGAACAAAACCCTAATTTTTGGTATTTCTTCTCTTCTCTTTTCGAAGTGAATTATAATTTTTTGTTGTTTGTTGCGTTTTTTTTAAGTTTGATTTTTTTAGTTTGTGTTTATAAAAACGAAACAACGATTTGGGTTGATTTGTTCTGTTCTTGTTCTTGGTAAAAATGGTGATATTGTTGTTTTTCTGTTGAACAAAACCGTGCTACTATTTTTTATTTTATCCAACAGATTATCTATCTGGTGCAATATATTAACCATCTAATGCAATAAATTTATCAGATGATGCAACAGATCAACCATCTGATGCACTAGAGGAGCCATCAAATTGTAATTCTGATGTAACATATTAATCATCTGATACAACAGATTTAGCATATGATGCAACAATTTAACTATCTGATGCAACCGATTAACTATATGTTGCAACAGATTAAGCATCGAATAAAAAATCTGATGCAACTGACTAACCATCTGATGCAATGGAAGAACCATCAGATTAATGATCTGATGCAATAGATGAATCTCCTGTTGGATAAAATCCTATCAACACTTCCAACAGGACATGTCCAAGACATGATTTTTTCCAACTGATCATTCATCTGCCGCTATAGAAGACCCAATGTTGGAAGAAATCTAAACAATATTGACCGTTGATAATTGTTCCAACAGATCACTCATGTGTTGCAATAGATGTGTGACCTATTTCACACACCATTCATCTTTCTCAACAGATGAGTGATATATTTTATATTGTTACAACAGATTACTCCACCGTTGCTGTAGGTTAGTTAACTGTTCTGACAGATCACTTATGTATTGCAATAGATATGTGATCTGTTGCACAGACCATTCATCTTTCTCAACAGATGAGTGGTATGTTTTGTATTGTTACAACAGATTACTCAGCCATTGCTATAGGTTAAATAATTGTTCTAATAGATCACTCATATATTGCAACAGATGTGTGATCTACTGCACAGACCATTCATTTTTCTCAATAGATGAGTGATATACTTTGTATTATTGCAACAAATTACTCATTCATTACAACAAATTATTTAACTTTTCCAACAGATCACTCATGTTGCAACAGTGTGTGATCTGTTGCATAGACCATTCATCTGTCATAAAATATTAGTGATACATTTTGTATTATTGCAACAGATTTCTCATCCACTGCGACAGGTTTGTTATATATTGCAATATATATACTACCTGGTGCAATAGATAAGTGATCTGTTGGAATTATTATTTTACTGTTATCTTTTTTAAAGATTCATTAATCAACTATAATATATTTTTTTATGTTCCTGTTAGTTTTAGATAATATGGCTCCCAAAAGAACAGAAGCCGAATCAAGTCCAAGTAAAGAAACAAGTGAAATAGCTAGGCTACATCCATCACTCTATGAGCTTGCTTTACAAGCGTTATCTCAATCAGGAGCAAAATATGATGAACACGGCGAGAAAGAATATTTCAAAAGAGACGATCCAAATACTAATAGCCCTTCCGCCGAAGAGTTGGTCAAAACTTTAGCATTGATCGTTATCCTGTGAGAATATAGTGTGATAGTGCCATAGATTTAACGGGTGATTTCGTGGTTAAGTCATCCATGTAAAAATCTTTTGACGCCTTCAAAAAAATACTTCGAGAACAAAAATTGGATGCTTATTTCAGGGACAACTGCTTTAGGAAATATCTTGATTTGTTGGAGGACAACAATGCTCGTTTCCAAATGAAAATGGTATATGAACTTCTCAAGTGCAGGTTTATGTATGAAAATAAAGATAAGATGGATGAGGTGTGGATAAATTACTGTGGCATGCCTGTTTGGTTTGGTTGGAAGGAGTTTGTCATAGTTACTGGACTAAAATGTTATCCTCCTTCTCAAGTTATACCTATTCTAACCCAAAAAAGCACCCCGCACACCCTAAAAAGGCAAAGACAAGTCGTGTGATCGTGATGACCTGGTGTCCATTGTTGGTCCAAGCTTCAAAAACAAAAATTTGATAGAAGCGTTGAAAGGTAAAGAACTTTCAAAGAAGCACAAGCAGTCATTGTGCTTGGTTTGGTTTGTACATAATATTGTTTGGGTAAGAGACGTTAACAACAACATAAACGTTGGTTTAATAACGCTCTTTGAGGATCTTAAGGCGTTTAACAACTATTCTTGGGGTTATGAAAGCTTCAAAATGACTGTCCAATATTTGTTGACTCCGTTAGCGCCAAAGACAGTCAACTTATATGGCTTTCAATGGGTTTTCAAGGTAAATGTTTCGTTTCTTTCTTTTATTATGATATCATTCATTTTTTTACTCAATAGTGATTTTGATTTATTGGTGTTATTTTATAGGCTTGGGCTTTTGAAATCATTCCTCAGTTGAGACAACAAGTGAACTACCAGAAAGAAGTTTTCTGTCCAAGAATCTTGAGGTGCTTATTGGCCAAAACTGATAAAAATGCAAAATTTCTTAATCTCTTCAACCCTTCGAAGGATACAGTAAATATAATTATAATTAAGTTTTTATTTTAAGTAATGATTTTTTTTAAATGATCTAATCATCATTCTAATATATGTAATGATTTATGTTAAATTGTACATCCGTCGCTAATTTCGACAAATTGAGAGTTGAAGATGTCGTTTTTTCTTACTTTACGATCTGTACAAACTTTATCGAATCCTAAGGTCATCGATAGAATAAAAATAGAATTATTTGGAGCAATAGTCATTACAAAAAAATAACTTTGAAGGGTGGACTTGTTGTTGTTGATGGTCTTAGTGGTGATGGAGCTGTTGGTGGTGGTAGTGGTACTACTGTTCGTTCTAATGATGCTCCTCTTACAGTATTTAAAACAAATCATTATGAGTATGATCATACTGGTTATATAGATTTTTCCTCTCCCAGTGAATATTTTGCATGCAAATGTCAAGACTGCAGGGCGAAACATGATGTAGTGATTAATGTTATTAATGCATTAACTGCTTCTGTAAAGAAATTGTCATCTAAGAGGGGTATCATTCCATCAAAGAGTATTTTATTTCCATCCACTCCATTAGAGAATAAGATTAAGAGGAGAAGGAAAGTGATTTTCAAGACATTATCAAGCATCCAAAAGAGTGAAATTACAACTCCGCTGTCTGTGTGTTGCATTGAGCAATGTACAATGTCCAAAGGAGAGCAACACGAATTGAACAAGGTGAATATATATGTCTTCCAACTAACAAACAGACGTATTTCTGTTTCAACGGATGACGCATCTGCTGAAAATTATCAAACAGATATATACATCTGTTGCAATAGTTGACTAACTTATTGCACCAGATAAACTACCTGATGCGACATCTGTCTCATCTATTTTAGCAAATCAAATAGCTCTTCGTACCCCTTTTATTTATACCAATAGATGACCTATCTGCTGTAATAGATGAGTCATATGTTGCAACAGATAGTTCATCCATTGAAATTGTCATATAGGTCTTTTTCATTTAGAAATTTGACCCACCAGTTGATTCATTGTTGCAACAAAAATATAATCTGTTTGGGATAATTTAAAATAGGAGAAAGACCTATTTAATTTGCTAGAACAGATGAGTTATCCTTTTCTATTTTGTTGTATCTCCGTGATTAGCATTGACCAATTCTGGCTTTTTAGGTAGATGTAGAAGCTACTGCTGAACAACATTGATAATATGTTACTCTACTCTTTTTATGAAAATACGGAGAATAGAAAGCGCAGAAACCATACATAAGTGACAATAAAGATCTACGATGAGCAAACCCAAATTCCATAGCACTGGATGAAGAACAACTTGTCCATATTGAGTAGATCTTTATAGCTTGAATTGAGTCAGTCAAAGTAATAAGCTCACCCCCCCTTAGAAATTCTTGGCATCAATACTTAAATTGTTGATGTATTTGTTGAGATCTGTACCCATAATAATATTTTTACATTTTATTATTCGTTGATTTTATTTCAGCTAATTTTTTAAGGCTTCGATTTATTTTATTTTTCCTTAGATTTGAACTTATTAATTGAAATGGAATACTAGATTCAAATATTACAACTGATAATGTATCTGTTGCAACAGATGAAATATCTGTTGTAAAATATCAAACAAATTGACATATGTTGCAACAAGTAGATAATCTGTTGGAATTTATCAAACATGTCTTCCCACTGCTGCAACAGATAGACTTAGATAGAAACATGAAACACCGACATAATGCAACAGATGACTAACCTATTGCAACAGATAAACTATATGTCAGAATAGGAAGAATATCTATTACAACGGATGAAGAATCTGTTGCATTATAAAAATTCAAATTTCATTGGACATAAAAAAATTGCCACTACATGTAAAAAAGTAAAAGTGAATTAAAATAAAAAAAGAAAAACCCATCGACCGTGTTCAGTTCAAACACCTAAAATAAAATAGGCATCAAGTAGACAATGTTCATTTTAAATACGTAAAATAAAATAGGCACAAATGTATCAGGTTGGCACCTTTTGCTGACTTGGCGTCTGATTTTGTCCCCAACAGTCATTTTCCCCCCAATGTCTTATATATTCATCTTCTTCCAAAAATTTAATCCTAAATTACGAAATCTTCTTCTTCGTCGTCATCTTTTTTTTTTATCTATCCAAACTCTACAAATTATTTGCATTTGGTCTTTCTTTTCTATATCATTTTTTCATTTTTTCCAACTGAGCTTGACAATGTCAAGCGCATCATCCACTATTTTTTGTAATAACTATTTTTGACATTGTAAGTGCGGTCATGAAGCTCTATTAAAGACTTCTTGGACTCAACAAAGTCCAGTCGTAGGTTTTTTACTTATAAAATTTCAAAGGTAATATTTTTTTTATTTAATTAGTTGATTAATTATTGACTTGTAATTATTTTATAATTGTGTTCTTGTTTTTATAGAAATTGGGTGAATGCGATTACTTTGATTGGTATGAAGAACGACACCCTTCACAAGCAAATCATGTAATCTTGGGTTTGTTGAAGAAAGTCAAGGCTTTTGAAGAGAAATAAAATCGAGCAAGAAGATACTACATTGTTGCCGTTGTTGCTACTGGTTTGGTGGTGTTGGGCACATGAATTTTCAAGCCTAATTGCTGAAATTTTCATGGTGGTGTATTTGCTACTAACGTTGTGTTGTCGAGCACATGGATATTCAAGCGTGTAATTATTGCAAAATATCAAACAAATTTAGGCATATATTGTACAATTTAGGTCATCTGTTGGAAATTATCAAACAGGTCTTTCGGCCGTTGCAATAGATTAGACTTAGATTAGGTATAAATAACATCGGCACAACGCAACAGATGACCAATCTATTGCAACAGATAAACTATCTGACAGAACATAAAGAATATATTTTACAACAGATTGGCAATCTATTGCATTATAAAAAACTCAACTTTCATTCATCAGAAAAAATTATTTCCACTACATGTACATGGAATTTAAAGTAAAGTGTGACTTGAAATAAAAAATTATTATTTCACAGGCTCTTCTATATACACAGGCTTCAAGCATTCAGTTAGTACCCCATAAACCCAGACCTCTTGCAGGTTTACCACAGCGTTGCCACACAGAAAGGTCGTTGGCTCAATCATTTCTGTGCCAATCAGCAAATATTCGATGTGTCCAAGAGCGTACGAGCCACTTGCATAACCGGTATCATTTTTTTGAAGGGTCATGCCCTTATTTTGACCTTTAAAATCCCATGATTTCTTTATCAACACTTTCTTTGGTAAATGATTCATCAGTTTACTCTCCCTTAACAAGATGAGCAACAACTTCATCAGTGGTTGCACGAGGAGAAAAAGATCGACATCATCGATGAGAGGTTCGTTGCAGTCATAAACTTTGATCTTTCCCTCCTCGAGTAGTATCTCAATATCCTGATAATGTATGTCATTCATGCTAATGACTGCAAGAATCCTCTTTGCCCCGATCTAACTCTTGCTGTATGAATTTGGCCTCATCCCTCTAATCTCTCCCTTCTAACATATTTTATTATTTCTTCTTCATCACAGTCCAATGTAGAAACTAAGAAATCAAATCTTGCACTACAGTCTAATGCGACATTATTGAGTAGATCGTACTTATCCTTGAAATTCTTGCAGAAGTCGAGATCCATTATCCTATCAGCAGCGTCATAAGATTTCGGGTACGTTAATTGCCCTTTCCTCATAAGGCAGAGAATTTTGTCAACATGCTACGCTATAAGAAGAGAAATTTTAAATAGGTTAGCAATTGTAAAGATGGTCCATCTGGAAAATCATATGGGAAGTTTGATTTAAAACTTTCCCATTGTGGCTTTTGCAGATTCTCCTAAAAAGGTTTCCAAATATTTGTACATTGTTTCTATATCTGTTTCTGTATAATGTCTTAAGTAATCTGCTGCTACTATTCCTTTCAACTGAACAACAATCGTATCAATTTCTTGTGCTCGCGAAACTTCTTCCATAGAGTTCTGGTCCTGCACTATATGAGAGTCTTCATTGAGGCCACGCTCACTAGTTGCATTCTCTAGCAAAGTCTCTAGCTCTAGTCTTGTTGACCATTCTTCTCTTTTTTCAACGACTGGCGGATTTTTATATTTCGATATACTTCCACATTTGAAACTTATCCAATTTTTTCGTTTCTCATGTCAATTTCATTAGCTAGATTTGCTAGAATTTCCTTGCTCGGAACCCTGTGTTTCCTCTTAAACAAGGTTTGAGATGATATATAGCCTTCTCCACCTCCCCATTCCTACGCAGGTATTCTCCCAAGTACCTTCTGCTGTATAAAAGTCTCCTCCAGCAATCCATCCATATAAATTTGGAATAAGAGAATTTCTATTGGTTCCATCGTTGTTTGCTACAGTGCGAGGCTTCGGAGGTCTTTCAAGAAGTCCATTGCGCCATTAAAATCGGTCCAATCACTATTGAATAGTTAACTGCCACCAAAAACTTAAACCCTTTCCCAATCTTGACATAAAAATATGAGCATAAACTGTTATTAAATTGTAATAGGGTATCGACACCACCGTCTTGGAACTTTAAAGGCCTTATTAGTTCGCACCTATCAAACTAAACTGTACAATATAGGATCTTGTTTGAAGGATCAGTGTCTAATCAGTAAAAAACTGCATTCACAAAATCACTGCACTTTATGTGCGTCTGTCGCGATAGATTGATCAATAATACATAACTCCTACGCATGAAAGTGGATCCATTGCACGTACCTTATTCTTCCTATCCCATCAAAGATACTACAGTGTTGTTTATTCATCTGCACACATGTGATGACTATAAAAAAGGTGTGAAGAGTCGTGACTTTTTTTTATCTTAACACATTCAAAATAGCTGATGAATCGAAATCTCCATCTATTACAACCGATGAATCAGCTGTTGGAAGAAATCAAAATATCTCCTCCAATATATGGTCCATCTGTCACAACAGATAATCCATATGTTACAATAGATTATAAATCTGTTACGACAGACCAGGCATTGTTTATTCATCTGCACGTATATGATGACTATTAAAAAAGGGGTAGAGTCGTGAATTTTTATCTAACACATTTAAAATATCTGATGAATCGAATTCTCCATCTATTGTAATTGATGAATCAGCTGTTAGAATAAATCAAAACATCCCCAACATATGGTCCATTTGTCGTAACAGATAGTCTATATGTTACAAGAGATGGTAAATCTGTTGCGGCAGATGGATGAACTATTGCAACAGCTCAATAATAACGGTTGTTATCAAGTCTTCTCAAAACCATTTTGAAAAGATGAGAAGTATAAATATAAACAAAAAAGTCGCGACTTTTCATAGAAAATAAAATGCCACCAATTTGAATGTAATTAATACAATGGATCTTAACAGACGTGCCTTTTGTCCTTACACATCCATATTCAATCCTCTATAAATAGGTCCCTCATTAATCTTCATTCTGCTAAACTTTATTTATTTCTTGCATTTTTTATTTTCGTGTGACATTTTCAACAACTTCTCATCAAAGAGCATATTCCTTTATCGTCGGGGTTAGTTTTTTTCGGTGTAAATCTTCCAGTTTGTAGTATACGTTGTATTATATTTGGACTCTTTTCTTTACATTTGTCAATTCATGCATATTCTAGATATGACTGATCTTGTTTAGGACATTGCTATTCTGCGCGACACAGTGCGGGAACTTCAGAGGTAGGTTAATGACCTGCAGAGGGAGTTGGTCACCATGAGAGTGACGATGTTCAGAGAGATGCAGAGGCTGATGAGGATCCTGCTGTTGTGAGTTAATTAGCCGGATGTCATTAATGATGATGATGATGATAATAATAATAATAATTAGAATATGTTTTTTCTTTTAGCGAATGTATTTTATTTTTTCTATATCGGATCTACACCTAATGTATTTTATTTTTCATTTAATAAAAAATTTATTTTTAGTCGACTTTGGCTTTTTATTATTCAATTTTTATTCTGTCTAATTCTTCTTCTAAATATTTTACATGTTAACATGTCGATGGTTGGAGGTAAGGAGCAATTTTGAATCCAGTAGCAATAGCAATTTTGGCTTTTGAGTTCTTTCAAAAGATGGACCATGTGTTGGAACAGATTGGTCATCAGTTGGGTTTCTGTCAATAGATTATCCATCTGTTACGACAGATTTATCATCTATTAGAGGAAAATACTCCAGTCTTATGGAACTGTGTTGTGTTCTTCTAGCTAATGTCCATCTGTTGCCATAGATGAGGAATCTGTTGAAAATACTTGTGGTCTGTTATATTGTTTAACAGTTTATGTTTTGTCTCTTTTTATTGATGCATAATTTATTAAAAAGATATTTTATATATAATAAATGATAATATTACGTTCACAACAATGAGTTAAATATATAAAAGTCCACAACAAACAATTATACAAGTTTCTGCAATTACAATGATGATGGTAGATTACGATCCAGGCTTGTAGTTCTTTTGTGGCCAGTGCGCTTACATACAGAGCACTTGTTTCTTCTTGATGAAAATGATGCTCCGACTCCACACCTCCTCTTATATGACTTTCTTCCCAGTTTGATAGTGCTTGACTCAATATATGGATGAGGTATTAATCTCTCCATAAGCTCTGCAGGAACAATCCAAGATTTTTCGGGAGGCACCAGAGTAATATGCCCACTATATGCCATTTCATATTTTTCCACCGAATAATATTGAGAGGAGCGCTCGTAAACTTCAGCTCCATAAGTATGACCTTATTGAGCTTGAAGCGCTACCATAGCATGTGGACAGGGTATTTTGTCCAAGTTAAAAACTCTGAACATACAAGATCTTATTTGAAGATTGACCGTGGCAACATAACCATGATCGGTGATACTGAATTTGTAATCTGCTATTTTATGAGGTAAAAACCTATTCCCCAAATTGTCGTTCGTTGATATTATTTTTTCAATTTTGAGAACATATCAAATTCTTTTTTTGGGCACTTGAACTGCACACGCCTTTTGTTAAAAAATTCGCCATATTTCTATATTATTTTTTCAAACATAGTATTGATGGAAAATTCTCTTTCATCACCTAACAATGAATTCACCGATTCATCTATATTTGATATCATAATATTGTACCTATACAAAAGAATCACTTAGTACGACATCATGCTAAACTTGTAACTCAAACAAGACATCAAAATCGATAACAATGTACCTATTTGCCGGATAGAATGCTCGAGTCCATCTCTCGAAATTGATACGTATGAGAAATTCTGCTACCTTGGAATTCACATCTGTTATTTGATTGAAATGGTCTAAAAACTCCTCTCTACTATATGTTTTAGCTTTTCTATAAAAAAGGTTATGACCGTTTCGTTATGATAGTTGGTCCAAATGTTCTCTCCAAGATGCTTGATGCAACAACCAAAGTAAGCTGAAGTGAAGAAACGCAAACCTATCTTTGGAATACTTGGATGCCTATATGATACAAAACACAACTCTTCGGTATCTTCGACGCAGCTTTGCAGTTGTTCAAAAAAATCCATAAGAGGCATCACATTCCTTGTCTGCTATACAAAAAGCGACAGGAAAGATGTGATTCTACGTATCTTGCGCCACCGCCACTAGCAGAACTCCATTATACTTGCTCCTAAAGAAGGTACCGTCGACGTCTATGCCTTTTCTCAAATGTCGAAAACCTTGAATCCAAGCACCATAGGATACAAAAAAGTACTTAAACTTTCCATTTTCATCAAGATGCAATGCCGTCTTACTTCCGGGATTTGTGGACTCAATCATGTAACGGTAGGCATCTAGGACTGCATACCCATGCTCAAGTGTCCCCCTAACCAAGTCCTTGGTAATACCTATGGTCGTATATATCTTCTAATAATTGACCAGGAAACCCAATTCCGTAAGGAGTTGATTGGCCATAACACTTATTAAAGGGCCTTTGCCACCAGAAAAACTACTCCTAAAATATTCACCGAGGACCTTTGCCGTGGCATGAGGATTTTGGCTCGAGATGTGCTCCGAACCACATGTGTGATACTTTTCATGTTTATGATGACGAATCTGTCAGAACTTGCGTACTTCACCGCTCTTAACCACTACTTGTAGTTCGAATTAGCACATTTGAAGCAAAAGACACTGCTCGAATTAATCACTTTCTTTATTCTGAAATCTTTTTTAAAGTAAGAAATAAACAAAGTGGTAGATAGTTCATTTTTGTCCTTGAATGAAATTCCACTAAAAAACCGATCCCATCGTCTTGAAGATCTCCAGACTGTGTCGATTGAGAAAAACTGCACATCGTATTGGTCGCATTAACGGGCGTAGGTATTTGATCATCATCTAGACTATTCATTTCTAGATCATCAAATCTATCATCAAAGATGTTTGTTGTTCTTCTTCTACGTTCTGGTTCTCATTCTCTCTTATTTTTTTAACCATGTACACCCTTAACACTGTCCTAGATGAATCACTAAGATAAGATCACAACCGAACCTAATCGGTTATCTTGAAAAATAGTACTCTCTGATTTTCAAAGAAACTGTGCATGTAGCTGATGATGAGTTCTTCTGATTCACAATTCAGTCCATAATAACTGATGATTAATTTCACAAAATCATCATATGAAACATCACTTTGGACTGTCATAGCTATCGCCTCTAGCATTTTACTCTCGTTCCAACGGTATACATATCGATTTCTCTTCTCAATCCATTGACCATGACAATCCACCCCTATTGTTATTGATCCTTCCATTAGTGGTACCTAAATAAAGTTATTTGTTAAAAAAAGTTAATAGTAATTTCATAGTACCGTAAATGAATCCCAACAATTGTGTAATCAGTCGCAATAGATTACTTACCTGTTGGAATTCATGTTACTCTTCTGAAGCTGATTTCAACAGACGAGTATCTATTGTAACAGGTGAATTATATATTGCAACAGACTATATATCTGTTGTGATTAATGTTACAGTACTGAGGAACCTTTGAAGCTGATTCCAATAGATGAGTGACATGTTCCAATAAATAATTAACCCATTGCGATAGATGACTTATTTATTGCAACAGACTACGATCTATTGGAATCGAGATCAGATTCTATCGCAACAAGTTACTAATATGTTGCAACAGATATTTACCGTCTGTTGGAATCGAGTTCGGGTTCTATTGCAACAGGTTAATAATTTATTGCAACAGATATTTACCTTGTTGCAACAGATAACACGTATGTTGAAATCAAGTTCAGGTTTTGTTACAACAGATATTTATCATATTGCACCAGATAACTAATCTGTTTAAACAGATAAATCATCTATTACAACAATGACCCATCTGTTCAATTCATGTTACGGCCTATAGAACCACAAATATGAATCCAACATATCAGTCTTCCGTTGAAATAGATGTCTCATCTATCGCAACAGATGATTTATCTGTTTAAAAAGATGAATCTTATGTTGGATTCATGATTGGGCTCTATCCATTGTTGGAAAAACAACACAATAGCAGTTACCCAGATGAAAAATTCAACTAAAAATCATAATTTCACTTACCAAAGTCTCCTATGAAGTAATGCTAAAGTGGAAAGTGATGTATGAAATAAAATTTAACCTAAGAAATTAGTCAAATAGCAACAGCAACGGTAACAACAACAACAACAACAACGACAATGGTCAATAAAAAGAAAGTGAAGATGATAATGAAATAGAAGATGATGATAATGAAGCAGAAGATGATGAATAAAGTAGCAACAATAATGAACAACAAAAATCGCTAAGAGAGAGAAAACAACAATGAATGAGACGAGAGAGAAAGACACCTTTTTTCTCTCCGTTTTTCGTTATATTAGGTAAACATTTGGATTAAAGTGTAAATTTAAAAAATTATGGGCTATTCTCAAACTTACCAAATTTTCTTAATCTATAATAAAGTAATTGTCACCTCTACTCAATTATTAAAACTCAATTTTAAAACTTTTTTGTTACCTACAGCTCAAAGGCCCTAGATAGATAGATAGATATATTAAATTGCAACTGTATTGATAAACGTCATTAATTATGAAATTGCATCACTATGTACAGTGTTATCAAAAGTGGGGAAAAAAAACTAAGGTTGCATAAAATTTGTCTTTAAAATAAAAATTAAACGATATATACACACTAAATTCTAATATATATATATATATATATTAATTTTAATTTGAATCATTTTAGAAATAAAAATTAATAGTAATCAACTCTACATATTGTTAACAGGTTTAAGAGTATTTCAGACATTTTGATCAAAAAAAGTGCTTAACAACACTTGTTTATCAAACACATCAACAACTTTTTTTTAGTTTCAACACTTTTATTTAAATATGTAACTGCTTATTTTTAAAATAAATTTCAACACTTTTAAAAAACTTTTTAAAAGCCACTTTTTTTCCAATTTATCCAAACGGGCTCTAAAATACTAAATATAACTATTGCAATCGTCCATTCTGTGGACTAAGCATAAAAGTAGAGCAAGTTACCTTAAGTTATAAAAACAGTATAATAATCTTTACCTTGTGTGCTTATCTGTATAATCCTATCAAAATTGGTAAGTTTAATTTTTAATTATGTTTTAGAAAGAAGTAGGACGGGGTAGATTAGATTGAGATCCTTTGTGTTCGTGTGGGGTGTAATTACTTTGAAGCTTTAATTTTGGGAGTTAGGAAAGGTGTTGGGTAAGTATCATTTCTTTTGAGCAGTTTGAACAACCATCTATTGAATTCTTTGGAAATATATCCCACTTTGATAAATCGGCAATTGAATTCAACTCAAAATCTCTAGTCAATGAAATTTCACATATTTATCCATTAAGCTTTAACATAGAATTTTAACTTCCTGGAAGAGAATAACAAGGTCAATCAAATAAATACTCTCTCGGATAGTAAAGTTTTTCAACAATAGACAAATTTCAAAGGTGAAAAAAGTGGTTAACCGCCAATTTATTGAATGAAGACATTTGATGAAAGTGTAAAGTGTTGATAATCACCTTCTGGAACAACAATAAAAGTTGATTTCACATCATTCTAAAGCAAGAATGATACTTGGTATCCTTGCGATTTAAACAATTCTCAAAACAGTGACTAAAAGTGTCCTATTACTAGTAGTGGTTCTTAACTTCTAAATCAAGTATCTCATCATTCTCAAATGTGGCAAAGTAGTTTGTGAATTGGTTAAAAAAACAAAAGTGCACCAATCATAATCAAATTCCACAAGATTTCATCAAATGCCGACTTTTAAACTTTTACTAGTAACAATTTTGTGCTTGAATGGCATGCCCTTTAATTTACATTCTCTTTTTTTTTTTTTCATTTCTTTTAAGCTATCAGCTATGTTTTACTTCTATATGAAGCGTAGCATCTACTATAATTAATTATAGAAGCTTTGATTGAACAATCTATAGGTTAAGGGTTTTGTTATACTAGTATCTTGTTTGAACTTTGATACAGATATTTAGTCTATATATAGCTAATATTTATATTATTTACATACTCTATTGTGTGCTAAGTTGTGTATTATTAATAGCTTCATTTTCCATATATTAGCAATCAAAGGAGTTCAATACATGCATTAGCTTGATTAATGATTAAATTACCCCTCAAATCCCTACTAAAGCATTTTCCAAGTCCTTTTTCATTACTTTGCCTCTCTTCTATGTGCTTTGCCATATCACTACTAAAAGAAAGAGGAAAATCGACCACAAAAACTGACCACAAGTGCTCGGTTTTCTCCAATTTCCGACCACAAAATCGACCAAAATTTGTGGTCGAAAAAGTAGCGGTAGCTTTTTAAAAACCGACCACCAGTGGTCGGTTTTTTTAAAAATATATATTTATTTTTAAAATTCATTATTATTTTATTTAAATTGAAAAAATAATTTTAGGAAAAAAAAATCGACCACAAGTGGTCGGTTATTTAATAAATTAATTTATTAATTTAAAGAAAAATCGACCACCAGTGGTCGATTATTTAATAAATTAATTAATTAATTTTATAAAAAATCAACCACTTGTGGTCGGTTTTCTGCAAAAAAATATATTGAAAAACCGACCACTTGTGGTCGGTTTTTATGGGAATTTAAAAAGAAAAAAAAAAATAAAGCATGCAACAACAACAATATACAACAGTAACCAAAATGAAAATACAACAACAACAGCAACAAAAAATCAAATGGAAATTTTAAAAAGTGTACAACACATACAAAATGTCCAACAAAGGTGAGTACGAAAAAACTACAACAATAGTTTCAAACAACAAAATGTCTAAATTTAAAGTACAAGACATACAAAAATAAAAAAACTAACAGTCATCATCATCGAATTCATTCTCGTCTTCCATATCATCATCCGTGCTGAAATCATCTAGGGGGCCTAGACCTTTTATAGCTCGAACTGCATCACCAGGAAACGAAGGAATAACCCCTGCAATATGAATGAAAGAACTGAACTGCTGCTGCAGCATACTGATTTGTGATGATGTTGCCTCCTCCGTCTTCTTTTTCATCGCACTCTGTTCAGCATACCTCTCTCTCTATTCAGCAGGCTCTTCAATTAGTTAAGAAACTATATTTTGTAGTCTTACAATGGTTTCTGTATCAACCAAAGAGATAGAGTATGCAGGGCCGGACGAACACCTAATATTATTGCCAAAATATTTTGTGTGGCATCCGTAGAAATGGCCTCTATTTGCAGGACCCGAAGCTTTTGTTCATAACTCATTCCGTACATGCTGGGGTATTGGGTCACCCTGACTTTCAGGAGGCTGACTACTATGATACTCACCAACAAGACGCCTAAATTCATCCTGTATTCAAGGTAAAGTTAATACTAACAGTCAAAAAATACTAAAGTAGTTATAATTGAATAATATTAACTTTGAGAAAAAGATTCATAAATTCAAAATTTGTTTCTTACGTGGACATCTTTTGCACAAGGTTCAACCCAAACATCTTCATCAGTCAGGTTCTTTTTCTTTCTCAGATGAGTCTCCTCGAAAAGCTCATCAGTTGGTAGTTATGTTCAAATAATAAAAAAATTTAAATAGAAACAAAGAATTAAAACTGTAAAAGTTACCAATTTTTCCTTCACAGCAAGAGTACTTATGGCACCCACAATATGTAGGGAGCCACCCTTGGATGATGCCCGGTTTCTCTTTCCTTTTTCCCTCAACAACTGGTATTCTGGGCTATTCCAATGGCGCTGATACAGTGGCCATATGGGTTCAGGAATCCACTTAGGTTTTACAAATTTCTTTCGGGTATAATCTAAGAGATCGTTAAATTTGGCTCTACATCTTATGAAAAAGTTCTTCTTAATAAGAAACTGATTTGCATCATCCCACCAATAAAATTTCTACAACCAAAATTAATATTCAATCTTGTGTTCTAACAAATTGTTACTAAGTAGTCGATAAGTTAAATCCTTACCTTAAATTCTTCAAACATACTTTTCCTGTCGAGTTTTGGAACCCTTTGCCAGCTGGTCCAATAGCCGTTGAAGTGTCGACTAATGCATATTCACGCCGTTTGTCCAACTCCACCATCTGGCCTAAAGTTCCAACACGAGATCAAACAGTAATTTCATCGAGAACAATAAAATAGTAATGGAAAGATGAGTAATATTTTTATATTTAGAAATCGTACCCTCTCGCAACTAGAACAATATAACTCCTCCCAAAATCATCTCTATCTCCTAGATGCCTAGTAAGTGATGGTGGATGCATTGGTATAGGCGGATCTGAAGCACCAGATGGAGTGCCTTCAGCAAAATCACTGTGCAAAACTGCATGACTGCTACAGGAGGGTATCGATGATGGTAGATGTATGGAGGGGCCAGCAGTCGTCCGATAGTACTGTGCTGGTGGTGGCACGACCATAGGAGTAGAATAGGTCGGTGTAGACCTATGTAGTGGCCCTACAGGCGTAGGAGTAGGTATCAAATCCTCAGACGTCCTAGAATATGAGGGTCGTGCTGGCCCGTCAGTATACCGACCCTCAGATATGTGAATACCTGTCGGTCGTCTATAAGCAGGAGGTTGTTTTTTCTTTTTTGGTTTCGTAGTATCAACTTTTCCCTTACCTCTGTCATCTTTGCCTGACATCTAAATTATGTTAAGTTAACAAGAAGTTAGTTGCTACAACATGAATATATATATACGAAAACATTTCAAGTAAGTAATTTCAAGTTACTAATTCATATTTCAAATCGCTCCAATAACACTAGATATAGACAAGAATATTTTTATTACTATATAAATCATAGAAAAGTGGAAACAACAAACTTAAACAGTATATTACATATCAATCTTAAACAAGAAACATAAAGGTAAATATATAGTTCAAAACATATAGACATCAATACATAATAAATACAGCCTACACAACTAATCCTCCACTTTTGAAGACTCTCCATTAAACCATTCACCCTCTTCGGAGGTTTTCTCATCTCCTACCCACTCAGCCTTTTCTTCGGCAATATTAACTTCTTCAAATATATTTTCTGGGTGATTCAATCCTCCACAAATTCAACGTCCACTAGCTGGTGATCAATCTGCATTTTATTTTGATACGCAGTCTCCATCACATTCTTAACTTCCACCTGGCCTACAGGCTTTGTTTTGATTACAGCCCACCAATCAAACTTGTCATTGCGCAACGGATAAAGAGCATAATACACTTGTTTTAGCATTTTGCGCTAGAACAAATAGATCGTAAATAGGATACGACCTATTGTGCTTAACTTCAATGATGTTATGCTCCTTATGTACTCTTGTGCCTGCTGTGCTTGGATCAAACCACTTACATCGAAAGACGATAATTTTTTTACTAGGAAACCAGCATACTCCAATTCTAAGATCTCGTGTATGATGCCAAAGTAATCAATATCATCATCACCCTTAACCCAAACACCAATATTATTTATTTTCCTTGACCTGGAGTGTTGCTCAGTGGAAAAATTAAACCCATTTACTTTGTATTGGGACATTGCACTAGCATCGACTAGATCCAAAGAAATATCTCTCAAGAGATTATCGTATGCGGCTGCATTTGGTGAATAGTGTACCTAAAAATATCATACATATATATATATATATATATATATATATATGTTTTAGTTGAGGAATGTGTAAATGTTCAAACTTTGTAGAAACATTAATACACTGACGAACCTCATTTTTAAACCATTTGCAAAGGATGCATACACTTAATTTTTGTAGAATTGAGTCTTAAATGAACTGAACATCCAACATTGGAAACACAATTAGTTTCTTTAAGGGAATGAGTAAACAAACAAGATATGTTAAAATTTGAATCTCCTTAATTCAAAAAGGGCTCAATTTTTGGGCAATTTAGCAAGACATACAAAGTTGCTGATTTGTGCTCGGTGGGATTAAGCCGGCGAGGTATGATCTTTTTAGCCTTACAACCAAATTGATTGAAAATTGATATCGGTTGCAAATGAGGCTCATTCACATCATCCTGATGACTATTTTGGCGATTTCTTGAACAAGAAACTTCATCACGAAAGTAGTATGAACAAAATTGAGAAGTTTCTCTTGCAAGATATGCCTCAACTATAGAGTCTTCCACCCTGTGTTTTTTTTTGGGACCTCTTTTTAATTTTCCAATTACCCTATACAATAATGTCAATCTTAGATGTTTACTATATTTAAAAAAAATAAGTATGCATTTAAATATATTGCAAATGCTTACCGTTCAAATGGATGCATCCACCTAGTTTGAACTGGACCGCCTAGCTGAGCTTCGTGCACAAGGTGAATGGGAAGATGTTCCATCACATCGAAGAATTCTGGTGGGAAAATCTTCTCCAGCTTGTTGGTGATAACAACAATATTACTTTCCATTCGCGCCAGATTTTCTTCTTTTAACGTGGTCGCACATAAGTCTTTGAAGAACAAACTGATCTCTGTCATTGGTTTCCATATGTTTTCAGGTAAACCAATAAAATCAATTGGAAGTAACTGTTCCATGAGAACATGACAATCATGGATTTTCATTTCATGCAAGATTCCTTGTGTCATATCAACCCTCTTTCCCAAATTTAAGGCACAACCATTGGGCATCTTCAAACTTTGAACCCATTCACATATTTACCGATTTTGGTCTAACGTGAATGTAAAACTACCCTTAGACTTAAGAACATTGCCGTTGGGCCCCTGTTGTAAGTGTAATTCTCTGCGGTTGCAATATTCTGATAAGTCAAGTATGGTCTTAGGATTATCCTTTGTTTTGCCGGTGACATCCATAACTGTGTTGAACAAGTTGTCAAAGTAGTTCTTCTCAGTATGTATGGCACCAACATTATTTCTAAGTAAATTATCTAGCTAATATTCTAACTCCCAAAATATACTTTGCTTAGTACAGTTATGCGAAATGCCATATCCATCAAGCCTGTATAATCATTCCTCGCTGGCTTTAGGCAAATCCTGAACTATTTTCCAGATGTCATTACAGACAACATTGGAGGTGGACCATCATGTTCCCTTATATTCCTTCTGAAGGCATTCTTGAGTCTCCAAAATTCATGATCAGGTAGCAAGAAACAACGATGACAATCAAACCATGAATTTTTCCTGCCATGTCTCAATGTGAAAGATTTTGTTTATTCCATGTAGTATGGAAAAGCCAGCTTTCCAGCGGTCATCCACCCCGACAATATTCCATAAGCAGAAAAATTATTAACAGTGCACATTTGATATGCACGCAGATTAAAATTCTTTTTAAGAGAGATGTCCCAAGTTTCAACCCCCCATGCCATAAAATTAGAAGTTCATTTATCAAAGGTTGCAAGTACACATCTATTTCGCTTTTTGGATAATGCGGGCCAGGAATAACACAATTAGAAATATATAAGGACTAGTCATCAACATTTCAGGAGGAAGATTATAAGGAGTGATAAATATAGGCCAACATGAATATGGCGTACCACCAACTGAAAAAGGAGAGAACCTATCCACATGTAATCCCAATTGAATGTCTTGTGGCTCAGTTGCAGAATCCGTATAAATTGCATTAAAATGCTTCCAAGCCTCTCCATCAGATGGATGACACATAACACCAGAAGGCCTTCTATTTTCACTATGCCATCTCATATGAGGAGCTGAGCTGTTGGAAGTATACAACCTCTTCAACCTTGGTATAAGAGGAAAATAATGCATTGCCTTAATACCAAGTTTCTTCCCAGTAGAACCAAGCTTATATCTAGGATACTGACAAAACTTACAGAACTCTAGGTTAGCATCTCCCTTAAAGTATAACATGCAACTATTTTCACAACAATCAATTCTAACCGAGGAGAGACCTAACTTTGACACTAATCTTTTTGCCTTATAGAAAGAATCAGGAACCTCCAAGACGGGATCAACTAACTCTTTAATAAAGTCTATAATTGAGTCCATTCCTCCTTTCGCCATATTTCAGTCACATTTAATACTTAATAATCTAACAGCAATAGACAAAAAAGAGTACGAACACCCATAAAAAAAGATGATTAGCAGCATACACTTCTTTGTAGAAATTGGCCTCATCTCTATTAGGAACATCTTCAACATTTTCCCTAAATTCAACCCTGTGTTGCATCCCAAATGCATCGTGCACCATTTATGTCATCCTAGTATCTTGATATTCATTATGCCCTGCAGACCTACTACTTTCTCCAACAACAAAGTTATTTTGTGCAACATCACCATGAATACCACTCAATCTTAAAAAGTCCTCGTGAAACCCCTTTTTATAAAGATGTTCCTTTACTTCTTCTTCACTTAGAAGATTTATACCATAACATCTAACGCAAGGACACTGAATAACCCCAAAACGTGTCCAAATATTAAATGTTTTAGTATGTTCAACAAATCTTTTGACACCTTCAACAAATTCCTATCTAATACCCATTCTATTTTCATTGTTCCGGTGAAATATCCAGCTATAATCAGGTTCCATGTACGCAATCAATAAGATTCAATGAATTAGATCAAAGAATTTTCAACCAAATACGTCACCTACCATAACCACATTCAAAACACAAAATCCCTTTTAAAGTCCCTAAACTTAACCATTTTCAACCAACTAAGTCACTTACCAAACTACATTCAAAACAAAAAAAATCCCTTTTAAAGTCCCTAAACTTAACCATTTTCAACCAACTAAGTCACCTACCATAACCATATTCAGCATACAAAATCCCCTTCAAAGTCCCTAAACTTAACCATTTTCAACCAACTAAGTCACTAACTAAACTACATTCAAAACAAAAAAATCCCATTCAAAGTCCCTCAACTTAACCATTTTCAACCAACTAAGTCTCAAAACAAAACCACATTCCAAAAAAAAACCTTTTAGAGTCCCTAAACTTTACCATTTTCAACCAACGAAGTTACCTACCATAACCACATTCAAAACACAAAATCTCCTTCAAAGTCCCTACACTTAAACATTTTCAACCAATTAAGTCTCAAAACAAAACCACATTCCAAAAATAAAATTTTCTTCTAAGTCCCTAAACTTAACCATTTTCAACCAACTAAGTCTCAAAACAAAACCACATTAAATAAAATCTATTTTAAAGTCCCTAAACTTAACCGTTTTCAACCAACTAAGTCACTTACCAAACTACATTCAAAACAAAAAAAAATCCCTTTAAAGTCCCTAGACTTAACCATTTTCAACCAACTAAGTCACCTACCATACAAGAAACAAGAACCAACAACACCAACAACATGTCAACAACAATGCTAGTGAATCGCACAAGGCTACACACGGCTTCACTAGACTTCAATATTGTAACATCCCGTATTTTTGCTTGTACTTGTTCTAATTATATGGAACTTGGTATAGCCTTTTGATATATATAACGTATGAGAATTGTTAAGAAAGTATTAATGGTATAGATGGAATTATAAATGCTACCCGTATAGTTTAATGTGATGCGGCTAAGTTAATGTTAAGATAACTATTTAAACATAAAATCGTAAGCTTGTATTTGAATCTAAAGTTTAAAGTGACCAAATGTGTATAAGTTGAAGGTTAGATTAAAGGGATTAGGAGCTGAAAATAGAGCAAAATATTGAGGTGCTTGCTTGACTTATTTAAGCTAGTAGGTGAGTCACCTACTTAAGTTGTTTGGACCAAATTAATGGACCCATGGCTATGGATCAGAATTGGGTCTATGCTAATAGACTCATTTGGGTCAAATTGAACAAAAGAGAAAGAAAATGGATAAGTGGCCCAACACACCAATCTGCCAAAGGCCCAAGTTATTTAAGCCCAAAATAAGAATTTAAGTAAGTAGGTGCATCACCTACTTTGAAAATTCATGCAGCTTGAACTCTTAAGTAGGTGCATCACCTAATTGGACCAATTTGACCAATTTTATGGTCTAAAATGCAGCTAAGGAGGTGGACAAGACAGGGCCTTCAAAAGGCCAAGTTGCTGGTCATTTTACTTCACTTTTAAGTCACAAAAAAGAAGTATATTTCAGCAAATCTCTCTACTTTCTCTAAAACAACAAGAACAACAGCCCTATTTTTCTTTCTAGGGTTCTTGAAGAAACCCTCACCTTTGCAGCCCAAGATAAGTGAAAAACACTTAAGGTTTTGTTTAATTATCTTATGGAAGATTAGGTAAACAAGTTATAAGTGTTTGACTATAAGTATATGATTGATTATAGAACAAGCTGTTTGTTCACGTTTCCTTGTTATTAAGGAACTTTTTTTCTTCTTCTTTGGTTAAGTGTGAAGGAAAGTTCAAGCACTTGAAGAGTTCAATTAAAAGAATAAGTTGCTGAATTGAGGTAAGGTGATTGCTCCATTTTGTTTTTCTTATATATGAATTTGAGAGAGGATTATGGATGTCTTGTTATTAAGAACTCAAGAGATGATGAGTTCAATAATTGATTGCTACAATAAAAAGGATTTGGGACTTTTTTGTGGACTGTTTTGTATGTATATGTTATGGGATGCCAGGTTGAAGTTGGATAAAGGTGTGATGAGTTTGTAATGAATTATAGAAGAAAGATGTGGTGATACACCACTGAACTAATGTTTGCTACCCAATCTATTTTGCGTGTTGTTTGGAATGTGTAATGAAGTCAAGGTGATTTTGGTGAACCTTATAAGAGCCTATATGGTATGTGGGTGTAATTGGAGGAAAAAAAAGGTTAAAATAACACCCTTTTTTGATAGATTAATAGTTCCTACCCGTTTACTGTTTTGGGTGAAATTAAGTATCTCAAATGTGTTGATTGGTTTCTAATACTAGTTTACCATATATTCTATTATAGATAAATAATCTAAAAGGAGGTAAGTCAATTCGGGTTAGTTTCAGAGTCAAATAACCAGGTATGTAAGGCATACTCTATTTCATACTCTTTGGCATGAAATCGTACAATTGTTCCATCAAGCAAGTTCCGAGGTAATGCTATAAAAAAGTGATACATAATGGCAGCACATTACACTCTATGTATCTAATGACCTTGTTCCCACTCTCTAATACATTAGAACACCTCAATACGTGCTTATTATTAAATCTGCGCGTCTATCTTAACTAGAAAATTTCAGGAGTTCTCCATTTGTTCAAATAAGACCATGTGTTATTTCAGCTCCTAAACACTTTATTTGTGTGCCAACAGCTCCCTACCTCTTTGTTGTTGCATTAAGTGTCTATTTACATGTCTCTTATTAGCGTATTACTGGTTCAAGGTGTCATAATATGATGACCACCAAAGTAACAATCCCAAAGGCTAAATAAACTAAGTAACGCAAATCTATAAAATGACGAGTGGAAGCTCAGGGGCATTTGCCTAGCATGGGCCGATCTTGATACCTTTATTTGTGGGTGTCCGCTCAGGTGCATAAGCCTAGCATGGGCTGACCCCAATCTTTATATGTAGGTGGCAGCTCAGGGGCGTAAGCCTAGCATAGGCCGATCCTAATTTATCTATTTACCGCTGATTAGCTGGTCATTTGCATTATATGGCTTACAAAGATTATGAAGTAAGAAGGTAAAACAAAGAAAAGAATATAATGTACATTTTGCCACAAGTATTTATAAAAGTGGTCTACTAGTACTACTTATACACTTGTATCAGATTTCTATTGAGCTTTTGTATCAAGTGTGTTATTACCTTCTGTCTTACATATTCAGTACATATTTTTGTACTGACGTCCCTCATGGGAGACCTGCATTTCATGTTGCAAGCACAGGCACTTCAGCTCATACAACTCACTAGTAGTAGCGCAGACTTTTCAGGGACTACTGGTGAGCTCTAGGTTGATTTGGGGCTTTCCGATAATGTTCCATATATTTTTGTATTGTACAGTAATTAAAGAGTAGGGTGGGTTTTTGTCCCGACCCTAACTAATTCTATGTATCTTTTAGAGGCTTTGTAGACTAATGTAAAGTTATGGTAGTGTTTTGTCTTTAGATGTGGTGGCCCCAACGGCCAAGTATTGTATATATCAGTTTGTGTTTGCATATATAATTATTCTCATCGATAGATAATATCATTTTTGTCAGAACCTTTAGTTGTTATAGTTACATGCATGGGAAGTACAAGTTTTTGAATTGGTTCTCTCGGGACTTTACGGCTACGAGTGCCTGTCCGCCCCAATAGGATTTGAGGTGTGATAAAAGTGGTATTAGAGCAGTTTATCCTAGGGAGTCTACAAAGACGTGTCTACTTAGAGTCTTGCTTACGAGTGTGTTATGCACCACATCTATAAGTAAGAGGCTATGGGCATTTAGGGGTTGCCTTTTTTTCTTCATATATAAGATCGTGCAATAGAGCCCATATTGTAGGTAAAGTCATATTTAACCATTGAACCTATTTTTTTCTCTTATTATAGTAAAGATGCCGGTTACAAGAAGGAGAAAGAATATAGGTAAGCGAAAGGATGTGGCTGCCAGAAAAGGGACCAGCAAGTCACCACCTAGACAAGCTAATCAAAGTGAGGCTCAAGCTGAGTTTGTATCCCAGACTTCTTCTACTTCTCCCTCTCCAGAAGAGCTAAGAAGGAGAAGAACCACATCCTCAGAACCACCTATTAATGCTACTGACCAAGATCTAAGGAATGTGGTGCAATTATTGGCTCGTATAGTTGCTGGACAAGCTCAAGGACCAGCCATTTCAACCATGGGTTCTAGTGGTACAGATAGGCAGCTAGCCTACGGACGCAGGATTTTCTTAAATTGGATCCTCCCACATTTATCGGATCAGATCTTACTGAAGACCCACAGGACTTTATTGATCAAATCTAAAGGGTTTTAAATGTCATGCATGTGTCGGGTAAAGAGACAGTTGAGCTAGCAGCATATAGATTCAAAGAGGAGGCTATATTGTGGTATGAAGACTGAAAATAATCTAGGGGTATCGATGCACCTTCAGCTACTTAGAAAGAGTTTAAAAAGGCATTTCTTGATAATTACCTTCCATATGAGATTTGAGAAGCCCGTGCAGATCAATTCCTGAATCTTCGCCAAGGAAATATGAGCGTGAGGGAGTACAACCTTCGGTTTAACTCTTTGGCTAGGTATGCTCCTAATGTAGTAGCTACAATGGATGATAGAGTTCATCGATATGTAGATAGATTGGATCCATATCTGGTTAGAGATTATACTATTACTGCTTTAAACAAAGTCATGGACATAGCAAGGATACAAGCTTTTGCACAAAAAATGGAGGATCAGAGGCAAAGAAGAAGAGCACAAGAATCGGAATGAGGGTATTCCAAAAGGGCTAGATCTATAGGGCAGTTTATGGTATCCCAAGGAGATTTTAGGCCTCGATTTTCTAATAGACCGCCTAGGCCATTATTCTACAGCTAGTGCTTCACCACAGTTTCAAGGGTCTAAAGGCAACCAGTTTGGGCAGAGAAGTGAGAGTCAGAGTTCACGAACTGCAGGGTATCAAGAGCAAGGGAGTATAAACCAATTAAGGCCTCCTCTAAAGCCATGTAAGCAATGTGGAAAGTTTCATTTAGGTGCATTCTGATTCAAAACAAATGCTTACTTTTGGTGTGGTGCGTCAGGATATATGATGAGAGAATGACCTCAAAGGGTCATAGGTGGTATGGCATAACCTACTGGATCAGCCGTTGCATCATCATCATCGGTGCCTTATTCAGGTAGAGGTGTACAACCTATGGGTCGTGGTAGAGGTGTTAAAGAAGCAGCTAGCTCTAGTGGAGTTCAGAATCGTACATATGCTTTAGCAGATCGACAAAATTCAGAGGCTTCTCCAGACGTGGTTACAGGTACATTGTCCATATTTTCACATGATGTATATGCATTAGTTGATCCAGGTTCCATATTATCATATGTCACTCCATTGGTTGCTGAAATTTCAAAAGAACACCAGAATTGCTAGTTAAGCCATTTGAAGTATCTACGCCAATTGGTGAATCTATTATAGCTAGAAGCGTTTATCGAAATTGTATTGTAACTATTTGCGGTCGCGATACAATGACTGATCTTGTTGAGCTGGGAATGGTAGATTTTAATGTTATAATAGGTATGGACTGGTTGGCATCTTGTTATGCCACAGTAGATTGTCGAACTAAAAGGGTGTATTTTTATTTTCTAAAGGAGGCAGTCCTTGAATGGAGAGGTAATATTGGTACGCCAAGAGGTAAATTTATTTCTTATTTTAAGGCAAAAAGAATGATTTCCAAAGGTTACATATATCATCTAATTAGAGTGAAGGATACAGATACGGAGCCACCAACTCTTCAAACTATTTCGGTGGTAAATGAATTTGCTGATGTATTTCTTGAAGACCTTCCAGGTTTGCCTCCTGAACGAAAAGTGGAGTTTGGTATTGATGTGATTCCAGGCACCCAACCAATCTCAGTTCCTCCGTATAGAATGGCCCCTGCAGAATTACGAGAATTGAAAGAGCAATTGAAAGACTTGCTAGAGAAAGGATTCATAAGGCCTAGTATGTCCCCCTGGGGTGCGCCAGTGTTATTTGTGCATAAGAAAGATGGTTCATTGAGAATGTGTATTGACTACCGGCAACTGAATAAGGTGACTATTAAAAATAAATATCCCCTCCCAAGAATTGATGATTTATTTGATCAGTTACAAGGCGCCAAGTGTTTCTAAAAGATTGCTTTGAGGTCAGGTTACCAACAAGTAAGAGTCAAAGATAAGGATATACCCAAGACAGCTTTTCGAACTTGGTACAGTCATTATGAGTTTCTAGTCATATTATTTGGGCTAACAAATTCACCCGCAGCTTTTATGGATTTGATGAATAGGGTGTTTAAGCCATTCTTAGATATGTTCATGATAGTTTTTATAGATGATATTCTAGTTTATTCCAGATCAGAAGAGGACCATGCCAATCACTTACGACATGTGTTGCAGATTCTTCATGATCGTAAGCTATATGCAAAGTTCTCTAAATGTGAGTTTTGGTTAAAATCGGTGGCATTCTTGGGTCATATTGTATCAAGTGAAGGAATAAAGGTTGATACTCAAAAGATAGAAGCCGTGAAGAGTTAGCCAAGGCCCACAACGCCTATGGAGATTCATAGTTTTCTTAGGTTAGCAGGTTATTATAAAAGGTTTGTTGAAGGTTTTTCTTCAATTTCTGCACCTTTAACCAAGCTAACACACAAAGCATCCAAGTTTTAATGGAATAATGCCTGTGAAAGAAAGAATAAGTTGACTTCTACACCCGTATTGGTACATCCAGAAGGCACAGAAGGGTATGAGGTGTATTGTGATACTTCAAGAATTGGCTTAGGATGTGTATTGATGCAGCATGGTAAAGTAATAGCATATGCCTCCAGACAATTGCGTCCACATGAGAAAAACTATCCTACGCATGATCTCGAGCTAGCAGTAGTTATATTTGCTTTAAAGTTATGGCGCCACTACTTATATAGGATTTATGTTGACAGATATACTGACCATAAAAGTTTACAATATATCTTTAGCCAGAAGGATCTAAATTTGAGGCAACGGAGGTGGCTTAAACTATTAAAAGACTATGATATTGATATCTTGTATCATCCAGGGAAAACAAATATGGTAGCTGATGCGCTGAGTCGTAAGGATATGATGGCGTCTATAGAATAGAAAAGTATGATTAAAGATCTCCACCAACTAGCTAATTTGGGGGTTCGCCTTCTTGAAACTCCAGATGAGGGGCTTATTGTGCATAATGCAGCAGAATCTTCATTAGTAGCTGAAGTGAAAAAGAAGCAATATGTAGATCCAATTTTATTACATCTTAAGGAGAATGTACAATATGGTACTACTAAGGCATTTGAGCATACGCGAGAAGGAGTACTTCAGTGCCAAAATAGATTATGTGTGCCTAATGTAGATGGGCTAAGAAAGAGGATTATGATAGAGGCACATCGTTTGAGGTATTCCATCCATCCAGGGTCAACTAAAATGTATCAAGATTTGAAAGAAATATATTGGTGGAGTGACATGAAGAGGAACATTGCAGAATTTATAGCCGAATGTCCAAACTGTCAAAGAGTTAAAGTAGAGCACCAAAAGCCCCGGGGTTATATGCAATGTATAGATCTTCCAATCTGGAAGTGGGACATAATCAACATGAATTTTGTCACTGGTTTACCTCGTACAACTCGACGGTTTGATTCCATATGGGTGATAGTTGATAGGCTTACCAAATCAGCACACTTTCTACCGGTTAGGACCACTTACACATTTGAAGAATATGCCAAATAATATATTAAAGAGATAGTTCTGCTACACGGAGTTCCAATCTCTATTATATCAGATCGAGGAGTTCAATTTACGATAAATTTTTGGAAGTCTTTTCAGAGAAATCTAAGAACACAAGTGAACCTAAGTATAGTTTTTCACCCTCAAACAGATGGATAAGAAGAACGTACCATTCAAATACTTGAAGATATGCTACGAGCTTGTGTATTAGACTTTAAAGGTAGTTGGGATGATCATTTACCTCTCATCGAGTTCGCCGACAATAATTGCTATCATTCAAGTATCAAAATGGCACCATATAAAGCTTTGTATGAAAGAAAGTGTAGATCACCAATTGGATGGTTTGAAGCGGGTGAAACTGCCTTGTTCGGGTCAGATCTTGTTTATAAAGCTATGGAAAAGGTTAAAGTGATCCAACAACAGCTAGAAATAACCCAAAGTCAACACAAGTCATATGCAGATATTAGAAGAAGGGGGCTAGAATTTTCTATAGGTGATTGGGTATTATTGAAGGTGTCACCAATAAAAAGGGTTATGAGATTTGGTAAGAAAGGAAAACTAAGTCCACGTTATATAAGCCCATACAAGATTACCCAGAGGTTTGGCCAAGTCGCTTATGAATTAGAGCTACCCCAAGAGCTCTCAATAGTTCATCCAGTATTTCACGTCTCAATGCTTCGAAAGTGCATGGGTGATCCATCTCATATTACTCCTACTGAAGATGTAGAAGTTACGGAATATCTCACCTATGAAGAAATACCGATTGTTATTCTAGATCGACAAGTGAAGAAGTTAAGGAATAAATAAATAACTTTTGCAAAAGTGCTTTGGAGGAACTAACAAGTAGAAGAGATAACATGGGAAGCAGAAGAAGCGATGAAATCTAAGTACCCCCATTTGTTCAAATACAAAGAGAAAGTCGAAGATGCTGAATTGGAGCAATAACAAGTAAGTGTAAGACATAAGTACTATGTTATAATAGGGGTATTAAACTTAGGCTTGAACTTGTTTTGGTTGACCGTTATGCTAACATTCAAGGACGAATGTTCCTAAGGGGGGAAGGGTGTAACATCCCGTATTTTTGCTTGTACTTGTTCTAATTAAATGAAAGTTGGTATAGCCTTTTGATATATATAACGTGTGAGAATTGTTATACAAGTATTAATGGTATAGATGGAATTATAGATGCTTCCCGTACAATTTAATGTGATGCG
This sequence comes from Capsicum annuum, assembly GCF_002878395.1. Lineage (NCBI taxonomy): Eukaryota > Viridiplantae > Streptophyta > Magnoliopsida > Solanales > Solanaceae > Capsicum > Capsicum annuum. The sequence goes on along the minus strand of NC_061117.1, from coordinate 187,297,059 downwards.
GCTAAGTTAACATTAAGATAACTATTTAAACTTGGAATCGCAAGATAGTATTTGAATCTAAAGTTTAAAGTGACCAAGTGTGTATAAGTTGAAGGTTAGATTAAAGGGATTAGGAGCTGAAAATGGAGCAAAATATTGAGGTGCTTGCTCGACTTATTTAAGCTAGTAGGTGAGTCACCTACTTAAGTTGTTTGGACAAAATTAATGGACCCATGGCTATGGATCAAATTTGGGTCTATGCTAATATACTCATTTGGGCCAAATTGAAAAAAAAGTGAAAGAAAATGGATAAGTGGCCTAACACACCAATCTGCCAAAGGCCCAAGTTAATTTAAGCCCAAAATAAGAATTTAAGTAAGTAGGTGCATCACCTACTTTGAAAATTCGTGCAGCTTGAACCCTTAAGTAGGTGCATCACCTACTTGGACGAATTTGACCAATTTTATATTCCAAAATATAGCTAAGGAGGTGGACAAGATAGGGCCTTTAAAAGGCCAAGTTGCTGGCCATTTTACTTCACTTTTAAGTCACAAAAAAGGAGTATATTTCAGCAAATCTCTCTACTCTCTCTAAAACAACAAGAACAACAACCCTATTTTTCTTTCTAGGGTTCTTGAAGAAACCCTCACCTTTGCATCCCAAGGTAAGTGAAAAACACTTAAGGTTTTGCTTAATTATCTCATGGAAGATTAGGAAAACAAGTTATAAATGTTTGACTAAAAGTATATGGTTGATTATAGAACAAGCTGTTTGTTAACATTTCCTTGTTATTGAGGAACTTTTTTTCTTCTTCTTTGGTTTAAGTGTGAAGGAAAGTTCAAGCTCCTGAAGAGTTCAATTAAAAGAATAAGTTGCTGAATTGAGGTAAGGTGACTGCTCCATTTTGTTTTTCTTATATATGAATTTGAAAGGGGATTATGGATGTCTTGTTATTGAGAACTCAAGAGATGATGAGTTCAATAATTGATTGCTACAATAAAAGGGATTTGGGACTGTTTTGTGGACTGTTTTGTATGTATATGTTATGGGCTGCCAGGTTGAAGTTAGATAAAGGTGTGATGAGTTTGTAATAAATTATAGAAGAAAGATATGGTGATACACCACCAAACTAATGTTTGTTGCCCAATCTATTTTGCGTATTGTTTGGAATTTATAATGAAGTCGAGGTGGTTTTAGTGAACCTTATAAGAACCTATATGGTGTGTGGGTGTAATTGGAGGAAAAAAGGGTTAAAATAACACCCTTGTTTGATAGATTAATAGTTGCTGCCCAGTTACTGCTTTGGGTGAAATTAAGTATCTCAAATGTGTTGATTGGTTACTAATACTAGTTTACCATATATTCTATTATAGATAAGTAATCTAAAAGGAGGGAAGTCAAGTCGGGTTAGTTTCGGAGTTAAATAACCAGGTATGTAAGGCATACTCTATTTCACACTCTTTGGCATGAAATCGTACAATTGTTCCATCAAGCAAGTTTTTGAGGTTATCCTATAACAAAGTGATACATAATGGCAGCACATTACACTCCATGTATCCAATGACCTTGTTCCCACTCTATAACGCATTAGAACACCTCAATACGTGCTTATTATTAAATTTGCGCATCTATCTTCACTAGAAAATTTCAGGAGTTCTCTATTTGTTCAAATAAGACCCATGTGTTATTTCAGCTCCTAAATACTTTATTTGTGTGCGAATAGCTCCCTACCTCATTGTTGTTGCATTAAGTGTCTATTTACATGTCTCTTATTAGTATATTACTTGTTTAAGGTATCATAATGTGATGACCACCAAAGTAACAATCCCAAAGGCTAAATAAACTAAGTAACGCAAATCTATAAAATGACTAGTGGCAGCTCAGGGGCATTTGCTTAGCATAGGCCGATCTCGATACCTTTATTTGTGGGTGGCAGCTCAAGGGCATAAGCCTAGCATGGGTTGACCCCAATCTTTATATGTAGGTGGCAGCTCAGGGGCGTAAGCCTAGAATGGGCCAATCCTAATTTATCTATTTACCACTGATCAGCTGGTCATTTGCATTATATGGCTTACAAAGATTATGAAGTAAGAAGGTAAAACGAAGAAAAGAATGTAATGTACATTGTCCCACAAGTATTTATAAAGGTGGTCTACTAGTACTACTTATACACTTGTATCAGATTTCTATTGAGCTTTTGTATCAAGTGTGTTGTTACTTTCTGCCTTACATATTCAGTACATATTTTCGTACTGACGTCCCTCACGGGGGACCTGCATTTCATGCTGTAGGCACAAGCACTTCAGCTCATACAACTCACTAGTAGGAGCACAAGCTTTTCAGGGACTATTGGTGAGCTCCAGGTTGATTTGGGGCTTTACGAGTCTATTCCATATATTTTGGTATTGTACAGTAAGTCAAGAGTAGGGAGGGGGTTTGTCCCGACCCTAACTAAGTCTATGTATCTTTTAGAGGCTTTGTAGACTAATGTAAAGTTATGGTAGTATTTTGTCTTTGGATATGGTGGCCCCAACGGCCAAGTATTGTATATATCAGTTTGTGTTTGCATATGTAATTATTCTCATTGATAGATAATATCATGTTTGTCAGAACCTTTAGTTATTATAGTTACATGCATGGGAAATACAAGTTTTTGAATTGGTTCTCTCGGGCCTTTACGGCTATGAGTGTCTATCCGCCCTAATAGGATTTGAGGCGTGAAAAATATGAACAATAACAAGAAGATAACAACAATGCTAGTGAATCGTACATGGCCACACACGGTTTCACTAGACTTCAAGATGAAAAGTAACAAGACTTCAATATAACAACTTAGAGAAAAGTCAATTTACCTTTGTTTGGCCTAAATTAAAGTGCTATAGACAAGCCGTCACTGGAAAAATAGCAAAGTAATCCTTCCACTGAATTCGGATTCTGTCAAACGGTAACATCAAATTCCAAGCAACGAATTATGCAAGTAGAATTAAAAAATCTTGTTCATTACACAAAGTAACAAATTTATTCTCATCCTTCAATAAAGTAACAAATCGTATAACCAACTTTTACTTCAATAAGACTGATAATTTTAATCAATAACATAATGAATGATCAAATAATACTGTCAATCTAATATCTAAACTATACAGTTCTTAACATACACCAAATATTAACTTTACTTTTCTTTTCTTAACATATTAACTTACTTTGTGACAACTTTATACTTTTACATTAGAGAGAAGATGAAAAACGATTTATTTCACAAAAGTAAACATAATTTTCTTTCAAAAATTTATTTTCAGATAAGTACTAACTAACTAAACCTAAATTTCTTGAACTATAATTGAATCTTGAACTAACTAAACCTAAATTTTCATTACTTTTTTAACTTTCAACTAACAAAAATTATGTAACGAAGTATAATAATTATAACAAACATGAAAAATATATACTTTAAGCTAAGTAAAATTACTACCAAAGAAATTTTAGTTACTACCAATTATGAAAAATATATACATTGAGCTAACTAAAATACATACTTTAGCTAGTATCTAACAAGAAAATAAAAGTTACCATAGCGGCGGAAATCGGCGGTAAAGAGTTGATCGGATTTGAGGATTTGGAGATATGGGGATCGTCTTTTGCGTTTGGAGATTTGGGGGTTTAATTTCTGTTCTTTTATGTTTTATTAAAAGACTAAAATCCACCGAGTCTGATCGGTCTATTTAATTTATTATTATTTTTTTACTAATTAATGAAAACCGACCATTGCAGGGCGTGAAAAATATATGTGAAGGGCGTGAAAATGTCCCCATTGCAGCTTCATGCAAAATCTGCAAATTATGATTTTCCCAGGTTCACTATATGCTTACATAAAAATTGCTTCTATCATTTATTCATCAGTAACACATCCTTTGAAAATAGATTATATAGTTCCATGTTTGATATTATCTTAGTTAATATGAATGGCTAATAATCTTGGATTTCTATTGAATGTGGGTTGTTATCTCTTCTGGAGTAGTCACTCTCTTCGGGCTTGGTGCATTTAGAAAGAAGGACCAGTGTATGTTTCAATATTCCAGCCTGTGCAAATAATATTAGTTGCTGTCATGGCTTTTGTAATTCTTGGTGGTCAGTTGTACTCTAAAGGGTAAGTCAAGAAATCTGGAAAAATTTCTACACCTGCACTGAACTTTTACCTACTATACTTGAAATTGACCCGCTTGTTTACAATATGTAGTTCTAAATCTCAAACTTTGCAAACTTTAGAACATGGAAATGAAATTGGAGTCTCCTTACTTCTTTAATTGCAGGCTATTTGGAGGATTTTTTATTGTGGTTGGACTAGCACGTTGATAAGCATTAAATAGTTTTGTATTTTCTATTCATAGTTGTTATTTTGAGGATCCATCCCCTCCACCTCATTTTTATTTTTCATTTTAAGTTCCACATTTGTCTTATTTTGTAGTGAGTTTATTCTACAAGTTCTCTTTCTTGATTAAATTTTATTTCTAATCATAATTGAATAGTATTGTTCTTTCATCTAAATTAGTTGGGATAAAGAATCTTAACTGGTCCTTATCGAATGAGCTCTCCAACTGGCTCTACCTACCTCTTTCTCGGAGCACTATCTGATGATAAAATTATATGTTATGATTAAGATATTTGAAATGCACACCCAAATAGATAACTCTTTTAAGTGTTTGCAGGACCTACATTATAGAGATGACAAAGTGAAGATCTATGAAAACGAATTTATAGGGTGGTTAAGACATGAGGAATTAGATGATGCAATGTGGGAATATGTAAATTCTAGAGCCTGGAAGAGTAGTGGAAAGAGTCCCATGGTGTTGGTGAGTGATAGCCAAAATTTTCTAAAGGAATTTGAGGAAGTTGCTTCTCGTGTAGGAAATGGAAGCAAGAATTATTGTATTTAACGCAGAGTTGAAGTTGTCTAGATACTGTGATTTTGATATTTCTCTTCTTAGGTTTCATGTCCTTCATGCCTAAAGGTCGTAAGGGATTGAAAAAGAGAAGTAAAATTTACAAGTCTAAGAGAAGAAATTTATATTCCGGTTTCTGGGACACGAATGAGCAGGACAGACATCTACGCAACGCTGAAACAACATAGGAAACTCTGTTCTTGGTACAAATGTCAAAAGTTTGTTGCACATCAAACATGATCATTAGCGACAAGTATATCCTTGCAGGTATAAGCATGAGAGGTGGAGAATAAACAAGTATATTCTTGCAGGTATAAAATTATTTGTTTTTTATGGAAGCCTTTCCTTTGCATGGTTGAGGTTCTAATTTCCTAGGGATATTGTTGTTTTTGTTTATTTACTATGAAATATTTGAAAAATAAAATGGAGCAAACTAGGGGATTAGTTAGAAATGGAGAATTTTGAATTATATTTGTCTGGTTAAAGAAAGTTATTCTCTTCTACTCCTTTTGTTCACTTGGCTACTTAGATTTAAATTTATGTGCGATGTTTTGTTTCGTGTAATATAGAATTATCTTAAGTTTTTGTCTTTATCTAGGACTGTGTAGAGACATGAAGGGAGAAAATCATGATGAAAACTTGGCTAAGTTGAAGTAAAGTTAGTGAACTGTGGTTGTAATACAAAGTGTCAAAAAAGATGGCTTATGCGTTAGCTTCTCTGTTGCCAAAACTGGGTTCTTTGGGTACTTCGGATCATACTTCTGTTGTATCCATCAACCTCTTTATGGCACTCCTTTGCACTTGCATCGTTATTGGTCTTCTCTTGGAGGAGAACCGCTGGATAAATGAGTCTATTACTACCCTCATAATTGTGAGTGTCACTTCTTTTATTCTACATAGGCTTAAGACATGTTATGTAGGTGTTAAAATATCAAAATTGAATACAAGTATCCATGTTGCCTTGTGTTTTTAATTTGAATGGGATTCAAATTACCAGTTTTCTATTTATTTGTCTTACATTCTTTACATTTATTTTCATGTTTTATAATCACAAGGTTTGGTTGTAGTAGTAGTTATCTTGCTTGTAAGCGGGGGAATGAGCTCACACCTTCTGGTGTTCAGTGAAGAGCTCTTTTTCATATATCTACTTCCTCCAATCCTATTTAATGTAGGGTAAATATATCATTATCTTCTATTGTTGCTTTTTTTGTGGGCTTCATTGCATGTTTAGATGGGTTGTCAAAAGCTTTCTTCTTTGTATATTTAAGTTTTCCTTTCAGATGATATCTACTGACAACGAGTCGTCCAAAACAATTTATGTTGTCTCACTGTTATGGAGTATGATCTGTTTAGTTATACTATCCAAATAGATACCCGCCGATAAGCAATAGGGAAGGCTGCCATTTAGGCCAGCTAAGTTATCATCAGTATGGAGCAGTAGACATTGGCAATTGTAACCTAATAATATGGAGCAAGATTATTATCAACAATTAAACTGGAAGCATTACTTGGATGACGAGGAAATTGAACACTGATTCATTGGGTGAAGATGGTGAAATAATAGAATCAAGGATATTTATGTTGTTTGGAACATTCCCCGCATCAGTTCCTAAAAATTATTTTGGAGCTTATTGATTTTCTGGCTAAAAAACATTTCGTTTAATCGAGTTACTACGTTTCGTTGATTGGTCATTGTCATAGGATCAAATTAACATGAAGTTGTTAGTCTATAATTGGCTAAATAGGACTATGAATAACAACAATATAATGTTTAGTACAACTTCAGAAATTGAACTTTTTGGCCTAATGTTTTCTTTTTCCTTTTTCCAGAAAAAAAGTGGTAGTAAAGTTTCTTTTTTGTTTTGAAATAATTGCAATTCTTTGTATTTTAATTTTCTGCTGGTGTAAGTTTTATAAGTATATTAAGTTTCAATTCAACTTGTATTGTTTCACAAAGTAATTATAAATGTTCTTTAAACTTATATATAGTCAGATATTTATATAACCGTTATATCTATAATAATATTCCACTGTAACAATGAGTCATTACTATGACACCAATCATTTAGTTACTCCATTTGCATCTACGTGTATACTTTTGCACATAGCTCCCTCTTTCTTGCTACTTTGATTTGAAGATGTGTGTATTCAATTTTTACGGTCATTATTGCTGAAAATAGTGAGATCTCTTTAAAACTGAAAACGTAAACAGAGCAACACGAGTAAAAATAACAGTGTAGCACGTTCTAAAAATTCAACCAGAAATAGAAATTCCAGAAGGTGGAGGGAAATGAGCAAATGCAAATTTCTCATGATTCAAGTTTAAAAGAAATTATCAAGCATTCCGTAAACTTTTTGAGCAAATTATTTGTTGCTTACATTGAGCTCCTTTTCTAAAGAGCAAAGCAGTCAAAGATACAGATGTTAAGAGAAAAGGAGAATTTTAATGACCTGAAGGTTAAATCAACAAGTAAATTGTACAGGCTCATGCGACATATAAGATCCCAAGAGGGAACTCAAAGAAAGCAGGGTTCAAAAAGAAAGCAAGGTAGAAAGGAAGCACAAAGAAGAGGGTCTTACAACAATAGAGGCCACACCTCAGCTAATTAGGAGCACAATGCATCACATTTTATCATTATGTAAATAAAATACATGTAACTATTGTGTAAAACTTTGCTTCTTATCAAATTTTTGTTTTACTTAATTTTTAGTTACTCAAAATGTATTGCGTTGGGCCCGTGACACGGCCTTGCACCTCTAGTTATTATATAATAGGTGAGTCTCCTTTTTCTTCTGTTGTTGACGATTTGAAGTTCAAAGTCCAACAAATGTAGCAAAGGCTTTATCAGCAAAAAGCTGTTGGTTTTCCTCAAGTAGATGAACTCATGGTGTTGCACAGAAGTGTAAAGGGTACTTTTATAAATAAATAATTTCTTAATAAAAATTATACAAGACATATTATTTTCAATACATCAAATCAAATGTTGTATAAGAAGTAATATCAGCATAACTAATGTAAGTGTAACTAATATCAACATTACTAATGTAAGTATTATAAATATACTCTAAATAATATCATTCTTATGCATTCTACCAAACGAGTCCTAAATGTCAGGTCTAATTGGTTATGCATGTTTAATTACCAAATATATTAGTATTTAATTTGATTTGTCGGCTATCAAATATGTAAGTTAACGTCATGAGTGGAATGCACATATCAACTGCAGTTAAATTCTGCTCTATTTTAACATACTATTGTGCGGCAGTTTGTGGAATTTCTAATAAGGCAGAATACATCGTCAGGTCCCTCAACTTGGAACTGCTCTATTTTAGCACACTATTGTGCGGCAGTTTGTGGAATTTCTAATAAGGCAGAATACATCGTCAGGCCCCTCAACTTGGAACTATCTTTTATTTTGGCACCTAAAGTGGACGTTGTTCATTTTAAGCACCTAAAGTAGCCATAAACTGTGTCATTTTAGCACCTGTCACCGACATGACAAAGTGAGTGTAGAACAGTAGCTTGTAGGCGCGTGACTATATTATTTTAGCTCATTTTTTATTTAATTTTATCATCTTTTTTTTCTATTTTTTCATCTCACTATCTTCCACCATTTTTTGAAGCTTAAACACCTTTAATAGTACTCCAAAACCCCTTCTATCTCTTACATAAATTTATTTGAATGATTTTTTCATATCACTTCTAACAATATAATCTAAAAAGTGAAGAAAATAAAAAATTATCTAAAAATATATCTATCAAAAAAAAAAAACTATAAACTTGAGTTAATTCAAACATGAAAAGTAATATATTGTATCAATATGATAATTAACTCTTAAAATATATTATTAAAATGTAATTTAATTAATTTTCTAATTTTTAAAAAAATTAAGGCTTAAATATGTCAATAAAATCAAGAAAAAAGATATTCCGGCAACACCAAAGAGATTCCGACGACATCATGACTGTAAATACCTCGATTAAAAAAGCTAATAAAGAGAATGAAAAATTGAACCTCCATTAATGGAGGTTAAAGAAGATGGGTTGTGTGGGAAAGATGATGATTTTGGTCTATTTTAAAAAAAAATAATGGTGGATGTATATAATGATGTGCCGATTTTATTGAGTTAGCACAAATTAATTGACTGTTTCATCCACGTCGGAGCGAGTGCATCCCACACATCAAATCTGATGCAAAAACGTATCAAAATGACACAATTTATAGCTCGCTTAGGTGCTTAAAATGAACGTTGTCTATTTTAGGTGTTAAAATAAAAATTCGTGTCAAATTGAGAGATCTGACAATATATTTGACCTTCTAATAAATATGACATTTGACTCAATATTTTGATGAAAATTGAATTTCGAAAGTCTAAAGAAAAAGTTAAGTGATCGATAAAATTAGACAAAGGGCTATGAAAGAAGTTGCAACAAATTTCACCAAAAGAGAAGAATGTGACTCTTTTAAGGAACATTAAGTAACAAAACAAATGGGGTTAATTAGTTTTGTAAAATAAACAAAAGTCAAAAGATTACCTCCTTACCAACCTCACGACTTATTAGTTAAATTAGTTGGATACAAATTAGAGTATCTAAATCCAGCCAGTGGTGGATCCAGGATTTTAAGGTTGTGGGTGTTCAAAAAATTTATAAAAAATTATATGTTGCTGTAGAGATTCGAACAAAAATTTATAAAAAATAGTACTAGTATGTGTTGTAGGTATTCGAACTCAGAAAGCTGGACACGGGAGTCACATCCTCAAGCCATTGCACCCAATCATATGTTTGTTCACTGAGTGCATTTAAATAAATTATACCGTTTATTCTGTATTTTTTATATAATTATACCTAATCTACGTCGAGTTTAGTCGGTGGCAGAGCACCCAAAAATTACACGTAGGTCCGCCCCTGAATCCAGCAGTCATATAGTGGAGTAACTTTTAAATATGACTGCAAGTATTTAGTTTACTAGTTTAGGTGTACGCGTCTTACGCGTGTACCTCAATTTAATGAGTTCAAAAATTACATTAAATAGGATATTTGTTTAAATAATAAAGATGAATATAATAATTAAATTTAATATCTTTTGAATATGTAAAGATGGAGAATATATTTATTAAATCTCATCTTTACAAAAAATATTTTTAAAAGTCGATCGACATTCATCTACCATCTGTAAATTGCTACAAAACAATACAATGATAGAAACATCAAAATAATATAATTAAATCTAATCTTTACATACAAAAATAAAGAAGATATATAAATACACACATGTTGAATTCTATTATGCTGACAAAAACAGTGAAGAAGTTGAGGGTTAGAAAATCAAGCATCCATCATCTAGACATGCAATCGAATCAAGTTAGATGAGTATCAACCATATTCTCCCAATAGGCATACCGATTTGTTCTCTAGTTTAACATGCATCTCAATATTTATAGAAGTATTTCCTTAATAGAGTCGTATTTTAGGAGTATTTTTCTAATTGAACAGTAGAAAGAAAAATATTAATTAATTCTCCTACCATATATTTTAGTAGTCTCATATATTTTAGAAAGTCTAGTAAAAAAATATTAATTAATTCTCCTACCATATATTTTAAGAGTCCCATATATTTTAGGAAGACTAGTTAATATAATAAAAAATAATTAAATAATAAATATAAAAAATAGTGAAAAGACAGTTTTGTCTAAAAAAGAGTCTTGTAATGAAGGGTAAATGATTCAAATCACTTTTCTGAGTGTCTTCAAACTTTTAATATATTATATAGATAGATTATAGATAGATATAGATTATAGATGTTAAACAATTGATAAGATCTTTTAAAAAATGAATGAATAAAATTTTTAAATAAAATATTAATAGAGTCCTATTTTAGGAGTATTTTTCTAATTGAATAGTAGAAAGAAAAATATTAATTAATTTTCTTACCATATATTTTAGGAGTCTCATATATTTTAGGAAATTTAGTAGAAAGAAAAATATTAATTAATTCTCCTACCATATATTTTAGGAGTCCTGTATATTTTAGGAAGTCTAGTTAATATAATAAAAAATAATTAAATAATAAATTTAAAAAATAGTGAAAAGACAGTTTTATCTAAAGAAGGGTAAATGGTTCAATGTTTTTACACTTTTAATATATTATATAGATAAATTATAGATGTTGAACAATTGATAAGATTTTTAAAAAATGAATGAATAAATTTTTTAAATAAAATAACAATACCTTTTGTTTTTGACAAATATACTCCTACGTTTTTCTTTTTTTACAAAAGTTGTTAAAAGTAATAACAACATTTTAATTTTACCAAATATACTCCTACGTTTTTCTTTTGCCAAAAAATAAGGCAATGTTTGTTAAGTGTTATCATATATATTTTAAACTTCTGATTCCATATATTTTAGGAGATAATATTATAAATATAATTAAATAATAATTTAATAAAATAGTGAAAAGACGATTTTATCTAAAGGAGAAACTTTTAATAAAGGGCAAAAAATTCGAATCACTTTTCTAAAGATCTTCATAGTTTTAATATATTATAGATATAGATTATCGATAAATTATAAATTATAGATATAGATATAGATTATAGACTAATTACTTTCCCATCTCCAATGGCAAGTATGAAGCATGGCGTGTCAGTTACCTAATGATTAAGAGCTGTTGTTTAAGCTAAATTGTATTACTTCCTCATTTGATCATGTTAGTTGATCACTTTTAGTTTTACATGTTCTTTAAAAAATTATAAATAAAAAGAATAATTTTACTAATCTATCTCTTAATGTACTTTCTTGAAAATTAATAAACTTATTTTTACACGTTAAAGTGTATTAATTGTAGAGGTAAAATAAAAAATTTTAATTTATTTTATCTTGATTAAGTAAGTAAATAAAAAAATTGAGATATTTATTTTAATAAGCTGATGAATTAATATGAAATGGAGGGAGTATCAATTTAAGGAGCTTTAATTTGGATTAGTTAAGCCTCTAAATTCATTACAATTTTTTAATGAGGAAAGTTGGATGAGGGCTAATTAATCATTCCTAGAGTGACAGGTGTTCATGGATATTTACGAAATTAACCGTTGATATTTGGATGGAACATATTGTTTTATGGCCCATGGGGTTTCTGTAAAGCTTGAAAAAAGCAAAGCACGGTAAGAAAGGGCCACCACCACAACTGTTGCTCCGCGTTAATTTATCCTTCTCTTATGGTTCTACATCTCCCAATAAGAACTAAAAAAGGGGCAATTGATACTTCTTAAAAAAGGGGCAAAATAATTCTTTTCTTTGCCTTTGCTGAATTTCAGTTTCTCATGCAAAAGAATTGCTCCCTCCTCCTAATTTATCTGGTGGTATTGACTGGACACAATTTTCTTTAAAAAAAATAAAATATTATTACAATTTCTGGTCTAAAACAATTTTAAACAATTGCAGTCAATTCTGTCTCTGTTACTTGTCGAGTTGTATTTTAGGCTCTCTTTAAGAAAGCTTATCGTTTACTACTACAAATTACAAACATTTACTAAGCTTTGGAATTTAAATTTAACCACTAGTATTCCAATAAATTTAAGAATGTTATAAATGTATTTACATTATAGTGAATGTCTATCAAGATCTACTTTGATATCTATTAGAATTTGAAGCATCCGTCTTTTACTTAGACTAGGAGTAAATTTTATAGAGGGATTTTGTTCATTGTATTTACAATCTTATGATCTATCATCCCTCAAGAAAAAAAATAAGAATTACTCTCTCTATTCTCTCTACTCTTCTTCTTTATTCTTTCTTGTTTTATATCACGTTATCAGCACGAGACTCTGCCAAATAAAGATTACAGGTAAGTATATATGATTTATTCTCTCTACTCGTCTTCTTTATTCTTTCTTGTTTTATATCACGTTATCAGCACGAGACTCTACCAAATAAGGATTACAGGTAAGTATATATGATTTATGTTTGGGTGTCCGATCCGTTAGAAAGTTACAAATTGTATGAAGGAAAACTGCTGATTCATTATCTCATGTTGCTGCCTCCATCAGTGTCCACTAATGTTAATGCATATCAAGTTTTAACCAATACCATCATGTCTTAAAGTATACATGAGTAACTTTATTAATTAATATATATTTATGTTGGCTAACTTATAATCAAATCATGTACTATTAATTTCTACTTTTCAATCTCGAGGAGCAGCATAGTTACACAGTTTGCATATTTCGGTGATATTCATATAATGTGATCATATTATTGTTGATTATTAATTTGGTATAATATGTGACTTTTGTTTTTTTAGTAATTTCTTATGTTATTTGTCTTTTGCTACTAATGATATAATTATTGTTGGATTTGAGGAAAAATAATTGATTTGGAACCATTTATGTTTTAAATTTATTCCTCAAAACAATATTATCAAAAGGGATGATGAAATGTTGGGTTCAAGTCTCATCGATTTATGCCTAAAACTCCTTTATATGGTTAAGACGTTGAGTTTGAATCTCAATGCACCATATTGATATATTATGATGGCTAACGCAAAATAATAGGTATTTGATGAAAAGTCATGAAATTCGACCCATTGAATATGCTCCATTCCATGAAGTGAATGTGGTAGCAATATATGATAAGTTTGAAATATGACAACTTACTTCATTCTTAAGGTGTATGTGGTAGCAGTGCATAATATGTCTGAAAGAAGACAAGTGATTGAATGCACGAATGTACGTGTGGAGAGACAATATGATAATGATCATCAAAAGTGATATATTTTCACACGCTTATATGATTATAAGATATGCTAGAGAAAAATTCTCTATATTATATGTATGCCTCGATTTGCTTCTGAAGTAGCAAAATCTTGAAAAAGATTATAAGCTATTATAATTTGATAGACTTAAGGCACGATTATACTCCATTCCTGGGGAATGAAAAACTTATAAATGCAAATGTGCACTTGATTGTGATTGTATCACAACTCACCTCCGAAAGAGATTGAATAATTTTGAAATCTACTTCTGAAGTAGTAAATCTGAAATTTATTCATGTAATAGTAAATCTGACATTTACTAAAGAAAACGTACATGTCATGGTAAACTTGGAGTTTACTAGAATAAAAGTTCATAAGTTGACATGAACGATTATGATATCCCGAAGATGTGCATACTGAGTATTGAACATATATTGAAGAATTAGAAAATTCGTTATGAATTTTAATGGTGCTTGTTCTCATGATAAGTTGGTTGGACCAACTAATTTTGGGATTGGATCCCTCAAAATCTGAAAAGAATAAAAGGTGAATAAGGGCCCGTTCACCTATCATGTGATATGTTGAAAAGATGCATCAATAAGATGATCACATATACATTCATGGTCAACCTACGTTTGACATTCATAAAGTTACTTGTTCAATATAAATTGAGCATAATTTTCAGATTGTGTAATCAAGATAATTTATCTTGATGATGATGGTTTAGCATTGAATGTCTTCGATAAATATCTAAACCATTGTTAATCAGAAAAAAACTTAATGTATTGGTCTGAAATATGATATATTGCAATAGCATTTGTATGCATTAGACCAATAAATTATAATTATTTCTTCCCTCTCAATTGGTTCAAGGTCGGGAACCAATTATTCCATCTAATAATTTTGATGTGCAGTATACGATTAATGAATATACCATAATGCACAATGATGAATTTCTCAAAGAAGTAGAGGCTGTATGTTAGTTTTCCTAACATAAGGGGGAGATTATAAACGCTATGAAATATGTTAGGAATTATCGTCATATCCTCATCCAAAAGATAATTCAAGTCAAATGCTGAAAGCATCTCATATTAAGCGCAAATGCTCTTATTTTGTGTTCCTAAAGGACAAAGTCTATGCATGCGTGAAGCGCGGTAGACTGATCAATTCCAAATGAAATAGTCCTTGAAAAATAAGGAGTAAATAATCATAATAAGAAGGCAATGAGCTCTTGAAGAGCCTACGACATACCACTTCATGAAACCTTATGAGAGGTTCATGTTACTGAAAATAATAAATTGATGAGATCTCAAAATATTATGTCGCATTGTGAACCTATACAAAATGATATATCACCAATATCTTTGACACAATATTGATGCAATATTATGAAAGATTACGAAGATCTGAATTCTACGTTTATTTGAGCATGCTGACGTAGAAACATTTATCAAGTGACATGAAAGGATGCATTTTGGTAAGCGTAAAACTTATTTGATTTGCAGTTCAGACACTTGAAGGTGTCGCTCATGAAATGTTGAATATTGTCACTTGACAAAACTTATGTGAAAACTTTTAAGGATTCAAACTACTTGAAGCATAGAAAAGTTTCTGGAAAACTTATTTATAATCCTTATATTGTATAAGCTTATTGCTTGAACATCATTGGAACTCTTGGAGAGTTTTCAAAGCAATAGATTATTTGCTAAAATTCGAAATATATCGAATTGGATTGGTTATGAAGTACCATATCTTAGTGCAATTGATGCACTCATGTACCTTGCAAATACCACAAGTCCTATAGCCTTTTCAGTCAATTTGTTAGCAAGATATATTTCTGCTCCTACTATGAGACATCAAAATGGGATAAAACACATGAGCTTATTTTATTCTAAAGATTGCAGTCCTGATCTTATTGGTCATGCTGATGTTGGGTACTTATCTGACCCGCATAAAGCTTGGTCTCAAATAGGCTCTGTATTCATATGTGGTGGTACTGCCATATCTTGGAGATATACAAAACAATCTATCGTAGTCACTTCATCGAATCATGTTGAGATAATAGATGTTCATGAAGCAAGCCGAGAATGTATATGGTTGAGGTTCATGATACATCTCATTCGAGAAAAATATGGTATGACATATGACAATCTACCCACAATTTTATACAGAGATAATTCAGCATACATAGCACATCTTAAGGGAGGATTAATAAATGGAGATAGAACGAAGCACATTTTGCCAAAGCTTTTCTACATACAAGAGATACAAAATAATGATGATATTAACGTGCAACAAATTCGTTCAACTGACAATGTGACTGATTTATTCACCAAATCTTCTCCAATTGCAACTTTCAAGAAGATAATGCACAAGATCGAGATACAAAGATCGAGTTAATATGCGTTGTGCTCTTTTTTCCTTACGAGGTTTTGTCCCACTGGTTTCCCTTGTAATATTTTTAATGAGGCAGCCAAAATGCGTAATATTAGAGATGTGTACTCTTTTTTCTTCACTAGATTTTTTTTTCAACTGGGTTTTTTCTAGTAAGATTTTAGCGAGGCACATTCTCTACCAATTAGACATTCAAGGGGAGTGTTATAAATTTATTTACATTATAGTGAATGTCTATCAAGATGTATTAAGATCTACTTTGATATCTATTAGGATTTGAAGCATCCTTCGTCGTTTACTCAGACTAGGAGTAAATTTTCCCTTTAAATAGAGGGGTTTTGTTCATTATATTTACAATCTTATGATCTATCATCCCTCAAGAGAAGAAATAAGAATTACTCTCTCTACTCTTCTTCTTTATTCTTTCTTGTTTTATAACAAAGAAATAATTATTCAATTGTAAAATTAAATATAAAATAATTAATTCTTTCTTGATATGTTATAGAGAACAAGTAAAGAAAAATAAATATATTTCTCGGGTATTGAACAAGTAAAATGTATGGATAAACAAGTATCCCAAGATTTATAAATAATGTACTTACTTTTTTTTTAAAGGTAATTTGATAATATAAAAATTATTTGATCGTGTTAACATATAAAGACAGGAGTTGGTTGCTTGTGTTGGGTTCAATTGGTGTGAATAAAAAATGGAGGGACACAATCTTTTGAGGAAAAGACACATTGTTTTGAAAAAGGAGTGACTGTTCGGATAGTTATGTCTGTTCATAAAAAAGACACAATGTTTCGAATGAGCAGACATGACTCTTCCAAAGGATACACCTTTTCGGATGAACCATTGTCACCTTTCGAAAAGGGCACGTTATGACTATATAAATTAATATTTTTTCCACAGGTTTAGTATGAAAAGTTTCTGCATAAGAAAAATATTCCCTTGCTTCTAAAAACTCTGTGTGATCATCTTCCGTTGAGTGAGTTCGAAGAAAACTAGAAAGTTTGAGGCACCGCTACATTCTAGTTGTGAAGCCATTTTATTCTGGGAGGAAAATTCCGCGACCTCGGGTACTTGAGGGGAATTATTTCCTTAAGGACACTCTCTGAATTCGGAGGACTTGACTTTTTTCTGCTTCATCTATTTTTCTTTAAGAAACTGAAAACATACTTCTTTGAAAGATCATTTTGATCTTGTGTTGAAGGTGTTGGACAACTTCATAAGTGTTCTTGATTTATTCTTGAACTTGTGTTGAAGTAGTGTTGCGAAAATACAAATTTTGTGTACCCAAAAAATAACAATCTTAAGGAAATAACTTTTAAAAAGATAAAAAAATTTTTGCTTGTTTGGTGAAATTTTCTTTTCACTAAAGTTTTTTTTTCGAAATCTGTATTGCTTGGGTTCTGAAGATTAAAGCTTTTAGCTTTCTAATCCGTTTGAACTTAACTAGTGATTTGAAGAAATAAAATCTTCATCACAAGTTAAAGATCACTCAGTTGACGATTGAAAGTCATAAAAACTTCATCTTTAAACTAGAAACAAAAGGTGTTTAAAGTTGATGCAACTTTATTAATAGTATTTTGAAATACTAAAGTTACTGTCTTGTTGTGATAGGAAAATGACTACAGATAGTCAAGTGCATGATGTTGCAACGACTGTGGCTGTAACTAGTGTTACCACAATGAGTCGTACAAATGCTCCGCTGGCAATTGCACCAGTAGAGAAACCCAAAAAGTTTGCAGGTATTGACTTCAAAAGGTGGTAGCAGAAAATGTTTTTCTACCTTACAACTTTTTGTCTTCAAAGGTTCACATTTGAGGAAGCTCCAGAGGTGCCCGGGCGAACCTCTGAACAAGAGTGATTTGTGATTGTGGAGGCTTGAAAACACTCTGATTTCCTTTGCAGGAACTACATCTTAAGTGGTCTTCAAAATGATCTCTATAATGTGTATAGTGGAACAAAGACAATAAAAGAGTTGTGGGGAGCGCTGGAATAAAAGTACAAGACAGAGGATGCAGGAACTAAAAAGTTCTTCGTTGCAAGATTTCTGGAATATAAAATGATAGATAATAAGTCGGTTGTCTCCCAAGTGCAGGAACTGAAAGTGATCATCCATGATCTCCTAGAAGAAGATTTGATTGTGAATGAAACGTTTTATGCAGCAGCAATAATAGAGAAGTTACCACCTGTGTGGAAAGACTTCAAGAACTATCTGAAACACACATGTAAGGAGATGTCTGTCGCAGATCTAATCGTTAGATTGTGCATTGACAAGGATAATAAGGCTGCGGAAAGAAGGTTCAGAGAAAATTCTACAATGAATGGAGAAAATATTGTAGAAGACGACCACAACTCTAAAAAGCACAAGAAAGCTGACCAGAAAAGCAATCAATCCAAGAAGAAATTCAAGGAAAAGTGTTTTAACTGTGGCAAGATTGGCCACAAGTCTACGAATTATTGGGCCCCCAAAAAGGCAAGAAAAAGGACCAAGCAAATATGACTGAGTCCAAGAAAGAAGTGAATGATCTGAATGTTATGTTGTCCGAATACAACTTGGTGAGAAATCCTTGCGAATGGTGGATGGATTCCAGTGCCACCCGTCATATTTGCGCTAATAAGGAGTTATTTGCTAATTTTGTTCGGCTCAAGGAGAAGGAAAGATCTTCATGGATAACTCCGCTACTGCAAAAGTAGAAGGAACAGGAAAAGTATACTTAAAAATGACTTCAGGCAAAGTGTTGAAACTCAACAATGTCTTGTATGTACCGGAGTTAAGAAAGAACTTGATTTCTGTATCGCTTCTAAACAAGAACGAATTCAAATATGTATTTGTTTTTGAAAAAATTATACTTAGTAAAAGAGAAGTGTATGTAATAAAAGGCTACCTCAATGAGGGCCTATTCAAAATGAATGTAATGAATGTTGAAATCAATAAAAGTTCAGTTTCTTCTTACTTGCTTGAGTCTTATGATTTATGACATGAACGATTAGGTCATGTTAATTACAAAACATTACGAAAACAGATTAACTTAGAAGTTTTGCCAAACTTTGAGTGCAATAAATTAAAATATCAAATGTATGTGGAATCAAAGTATGCTAAGCATCTGTATAAGTCCGTTGAAAGGAATTCCAATCCCTTAGACTTAATATACACTGACATTTCTGATATGAAGTCAACACCATCTTGTGGTGAAAAATAATATCTTATAAATTTTATTAACGATTGCATTAGATATTGTTATGTCTATTTGCTAAATAGTAAGGATGAAGCAATAGATGCGTTTAGGCAATATAAAACTGAAGTTGAAAATCAGTTAGAGAAAAATATCAAAACGATAAGAAGTGATAGGGGCGGAGAATATGAATCTCTCTTTGCGCAAATATGTGTAGAAAATGGAATTGTCTATTAAACTACAGCCCCGTATTCACCTCAATTTGATGGAATTGAGAAAAGGAAAAAACGAACCTTGAAGGAAATAATGAATGTTTTACTAATAAGTTTAGGTTTACCGTAAAACTTATGGGGAGAAGCTATTCTTACGGCTATCTGAATACTCAATAGAGTTCCCCATAGTAAGACACAATCAATTCCATATAAAAAATGAAAAGGAAGGAAACCCAACTTGAATTATTTCAAAGTGTGGGGGTGTCTAGTGAAGGTCCAAGTTCCTATGCCTAAAAGAGTAAGGATAGTACCTAAGACTGTGGATTGTGTGTTCATAGGATGTACTAAAAGTAGTAAAGCATGTTAATTTTTGATTCATAAATCCAAACATCCAGATATCAATGAAAATACGGTAATTAAATCAGATAATGCTGAATTCTTTGAACACATTTATCCGTATAAATCTAGACATGAACAGTCTAGTGGGGGGTCTAAATGACCTCAAGATGAATCAAGTAAGAATGTACATAATGGTGAAAATCAAAGACGTAGTACACGTCAAAGAATGTCAACTTCTTTTGAATTATATTTTGTAATATTTCTCTTAGAAAATGAGCCTCAAACTTTTCAAGAAGCGATGTCGTCGTCAAACTCGTCCTTTTGGAAAGAGGCAGTCAATACTGAAATTGATTCAATCTTAAGCAACCATACATGGGAGTTGGTTGATTTTCCTTCGGGAAATAAACCTTTTAGGTTCTAAATGGATCTTCAAAAGAAAAATAAAAGTGGATGGTACTATTAACAAATACAACGCAAGACTTGTAGTAAAAGGCTTCAACCAGAAAGAAGGCCTTGATTACTTTGATACATACTCGTCAATGACAAGCATAACGTCGATTCGAATGTTAATTACCTTAGCGGTGGTATATGGTCTTGAAATCCATCAAATAGATGTAAAAACAACATTCCTGAATGGAGGATTGGATGAAGAAATCTATATGGAACAACCCGAAGGTTTTGTGGTTCCAGAAAAAGAAAAGAAGGTGTGTAAACTTATAAAGTCACTGTATGGACTAAAATAAGCACCTAAATAATGGCATGCAAAGTTTGACCAAATCATGTTGGCAAATGGTTTTAAGATAAATGAATGTGATAAGTGCGTCTACAGTAAAGATACTCCAAATCACCAAGTCATTATTTGTTTATATGTAGATGATATGTTGATCATCAGTAGAGATATTTCTGACATAAAGGCCATAACGCAAATACTCAAGAGAAAGTTTGATATGAAAGATCTTGGAGTTGCGAATGTGATCTTAGGAATAAGAATCCATAGAACTCCACAAGGTTTGGCATTGTCACAGTCTCATTATATCAAAAAAGTACTTGACAAATTCAAGTATTTGGAATTTGGTATTCCAAGACTCCATTGGATATGAGCTTCAAACTTCAAAAGAATGAAGGCAAAAGTGACTCACAATTGAAGTACGCAAGAGTATTGGGATGTTTAATGTCTATAATGAATTGTACACAATCAGACATAGCATACGCTATTAGTAAGTTAATTTGGTACATGAGTAATTCCAACAAAACTCATTGGATGGCAACAAAAAAGTTTTGAGGTATCTTAAATACACCCAAGACTATGCTTTGCATTATAATAAATATCCTATGGTACTTGAAGGATATAGTGATGCAAATTGGATCACCGATTCAAATGACGTAAGATCCACGAGTGGATACGTATTTACAATAGGTGGAGGAGCAGTCTCTTGAAAATCATCCAAACAGACATGTATTGCTCGCTCTACGATGGAATCAGAATTTATCGGGTTAGATAAAGCGGGTGAAAAGGAAGAATAGCTTCAGAATTTCTTGAAAGATATCTCTTATTGGCCCGAACCAGTGGCACTAGTATGTATACACTGTGATAGACAAGCGGCAATAGGTAGGGCAAGGAGCATGATGTACAACTGTAAATCTCGTCACATAAGACAGAGATATAATACCGTTCGAGAAATTCTCTTTAGGGGAATTATCACTGTTGACTATGTAAAGTCAAAGGATAATGTGCCGGATCTACTTACAAAAGGTCTGTCTAGAGAAGGAGTTAAGAGGACATCCAAGGAAATGGATTTATAGCCTAGGACAAGTCAGCATGACGGTAACTCTACCTAGCAGAATGGAGATCCCAAGAGCTAGGTTCAAGGAGATCAAACAAAGTTGTGTCTGATAGGTTCAACATTGTCAATATACCCAGCTCATTCTCATGATGTAGACAATATTTAGTAAACAACGATAAGACTTATGGTGAGAAGTCTTTTAATAATTATCTAAATTTGGCAGATTTGACTAAATAATTTAATCTACAGGATTGAACGTTTAAAAGTTACCTATGCGAGGGTGAAGTCGAAGCCACTTCAAGGAGAATTTTAGTAAAGGCCTATTCTCTAAGCTCTCATATGAGACTGGAATGTGTTCATGGCTGAAATGAACAAAAGTGTGAGAACCATAAACTATAAAATATTGGTTGTGTGACATGTGTTGTCTAGGTGTACAGAAAAGCTCGACGGTTTAAAGATATCAAATTTATCGATTGACCAAGTGCATCTGATGCGTGTTCACTACAGAAAGTTCAAAGGAAAACCCACTTATCTAGATACAATCAGTCTTTGTTTGATGATCACATACTTGTCCGTAAAGTTTTACAAAGAATAGTCATTCCCATTCATATGGAAGATTGTTGGGTTCAATTGGTGTAAATTAAAAATAGAGGGACACAACCTTCTGAGGAAAAGATACATTATTTTGGAAAAGGAGTGACTATTCAGATAGTTGTGTTTGTTCAAAAAAAAGACACAATGTTTCGAATGAACAGACATGACTCTCCAAAGGATATACCTTTTCGGATGAATTATTGCCACCTTTCGAAAGGGGATAAACCTGCATTTTTCTACAGGTTTAGTATGAAAAATTTTTGCATAAGAAAAATATTTTCTTGCTTCTAAAAACTCTGTGTGATCATCTCCCACTGAGTGAGTTCGAAGAAAACCAAAAAGTTTGAGGTACCGCTACATTCTGGTTATGAAGTCATTTTATTCTGGAAGGAAAATTTCGCAACCTCGGGTACTTGAGGGGACTTCATCTATTTTTCTTTAAGAAACTGAAAGACTTCATCTATTTTTCTTTAAGAAACTGAAAACAT
This sequence comes from Capsicum annuum, assembly GCF_002878395.1. NCBI lineage: Eukaryota > Viridiplantae > Streptophyta > Magnoliopsida > Solanales > Solanaceae > Capsicum > Capsicum annuum. The sequence continues at coordinate 187,274,390 of NC_061117.1, read as the reverse complement.
ACTTCTTTGAAAGATCATTTTCATTTTGTGTTGAAGGTGTTGGACAACTTCATAAGTGTTCTTGATTTATTCTTGAACTTGTGTTGAAGTAGTGTTGCGAAAATATAGATTTTATGTACCTAAAATATAACAGTCTGTAGGCAACTATAGATGAGGACATGCAAGTGTGTGTTGTGTTTATAATTGTTGGCTTTTACGTAGTCCCTTTTAATTATTACTACTCCAATAACCAATATAGTAAAAGTCGAACACTTGAAGGAGGTAGGAACAGACGTTAGTATATAAAAAATTTAAAAAGATTGAGCCAAGCGTGCATTGTTGGCTGGAGATTTTGTGTGATAATAATAATTCCTTTTATGTAGAAGAATGTATTTAAGTGGACTAACTAAATTTGTGTCACAGTGACAACTTGACATTAAGTTGGGCATGTTGATGTACCCACTTTTGTATTTGCACTTAATTCTGAATCATATTTTTTGCTTTCGTGTATGATAAGTATTTTTCCGTTTCTAATTAGAGTTATTTAAAAAATAAAGTCACTTTTTAAAGAAATATTCTACCACCCCCATTTAATGAATTTCGTAAAGTGAGTCTGGATTAGTCGAATGTCATATACTGTGAATGGAATTCAAATTCTGTAAGGAGTAGGTTTAAACATTCATTTGTTTTCCTTATATCATTTAGAAACGTTTAGAACTCCTTTCCTGCTGTTAATGTATAATAACATGGTGTTGTTTTTAGCTTACCCCTTTTGAGGTCGACATTTGATAATGTGATTGGCGCGGATGCTATTAACAGGGTGGACTATGACTCTAACAGCACTATTATTTGGCAAATAAAAGTGACGCAGCTATTAAATTATATTTTAATTAAGTTGGTAGAGATCATTACGTGTGGAAGTTGGTATGCAGGTAGAATCGATTTGGTTAAAAATCAATGATTTTGCGCACAGACAATATGTTGACGACTAAATTAGGACTTATTTTGGGGTATTGTATAGGATACGTGCTTTTTAACTTTTCCTTGTTAGGCATTTCCCCTGTTAGATGGACTTTGAATTTGGTCTGCCTTTGACATACTTATCCACTTCTTTTTATAGGGTAAATATCTGACATTTAACAAACTCATTTTCCCTTAATATATAGTCTTATATAGTACAACCTATATTCTATACAAACTTCACTTATTGAATTACAATAGATTTTTCGGTATTATTGTAGTAGTAAGTTTGCTTTGGATTAAATAGTTTTTGATAAAATTAGAGAACTTGCTTCATATTTAGAATTAAAAAAAAATTATGGAAGCGATTAATTAATTGCTAAACGACATTATTCATAGAGGGGAAGAGATTACCGTTTACAAAATGCTTAGTTGGTGTTTGACAATAGATTTAGTTAAAATTTGAAAAAAAAAAACTAAGTTTTTGAAATTGTGTTAAAAATTGAAACACCGCATTCTCTTCATAATCACTAAACTCATCATCACGAAAGAGATAAAGAGAGGAGAGAATGGTCTAAACTTTTCTTGCTCCCGCGTTCAGTTGTATTGTACAATATCTACAACAAGAATGTTATTCGTACTTGTTACATAAGCTACTTACTCTTATTCACTGCTTCTTCTAACTGTGATCCATATCTCGTCATCATTACATCTCCATCTCAGTTCTCCTCAATTGAAGCCTAATTCTCTTACCCTTTGTAGAAGAGAGTCCATTGAGCTAACTGTTTGCATTGTAGAATCAATGGTTTCTAATTCCTCCACTGAATTTCATATGTCTTGATCAAGAATGCTTGTTGGCGAACTCGTGACAAAATCTTGATTTGACGTGGAATTCAAATAAGATGCCTCGAGAAATGGATGTTTGAGGAGTTGTTTAGCTGTCCATCTTTCTCTTCGATCTCTTCTCAAGCATTTTCTCAAGAAATCCTTTGCTTGTAAAGACATGAATTTTTGAATTTCTGGGGATTGCCAGGAAAATGCAATTTGATAAAGCAATGAAGATGTGTTGGTCACATTAGTCCATGGTGATGTTGTTGGACAATAAAATTTTCTAGTGCGGAAAATAAATAATTCGAGACAAGAAAATATTGCAACAATCAATTTTATTGATTTCAATGCCAGTGTTACAATCTCTATGAATCCTCTGATTCGCCTTTTCAAATATAAATTCAAGGGCTTGAAGATTAATCTTGAATTTGAACTTGGACTTTTGAGCTTGTTCTTGAATATTGCGGTCTAGATCTTGAATCTTGATGAACTTGATTTGAATGCTTGAGCTTTTAGAGAAATTATGACGTTTGATCCACGAGCTTTCTCTTGCAAGTTGTTAGAATTCTGGGGTCCCTTTTCTGAATTATGAGACCCTTATTTATAGTTGTGGAAAGGGAAGAGTCATGATGGAGACGGACTTCCTTTGACCAATCAAATTCAAGTGACGTGGCGCCTTTTATGGGCTTTGATTTCATCGGGTCTGCTGCATCATTTTGACATGTGGCATGATCCTATTGACTCCTTCACTTGACTTGGCATGCCATGTCATTTGACACGTGACTCTTATTTGGGCCTCTAGAATATGACAATATTTTGAGCTTAGCAAAGTGAGTTTCTCGTTTGTAGCCCAAATCAATGGACTGATCCAATGAAAATTAAACTTTATTTAAATCCATATATGTTTGGACTTAAATAATTAATTCAATTATATCAATCCACAATATTTATTTGGGACTAATGTATTTTTGAATTTAATATAATTCAAATTTTGCACAAATTTTAATAAAATTTTACTATGCATAAAATGCCCCATACTTCAAGATTTGTCGGGATATTTAATATTTTAAAGACTTGGCTTGAAGTAACAATTTGATAATTTTAATGGCTATAATATGTATATATTAAAAAAAGTATCATAAACCAAAATATGTTACAACAACATATGGGCCATGAATTAACATTTGTTTTTTAAATATACAGTTTTTTTTTTCTGGTCACGTGCAAGCGCAACATTTGGGTCTCTTTTTTTCTTTAATAGCATTTAATGTCATTAATTGCATTCCTATTTGTCTTAAAAGACAAACAATGCTTACTTTGACTATTTCAACGTGAATTGGGACTTCACATTCACGCCTGTCAGTCCATCTTTTATCAAAGTTGGTATGTTTTTCTTCAAATTTATCAAGGATTAGGACTATAAACAGCCCTACAATTCTTATAAATACCCAAAAAATTTTCTCTATTTCAACGAATTTTCTTCTGGCAGTGGCTTTCAATTCGCGAGGTAAATTTTCTTCCCCTATTTTTTTTTCCTTAATTTGTTTGTTATTGCTTTGTTCTCTTTCCTTTTCTTTTCAGTAGGGTTGAAGCAAATAACAATATTCAACAATCGATTTAGGATGCGAGAGTTTAACTTCGCCTCCGTACACTCTAAGACCGACCAATTTGACTCCAAGATGGTGGTTTTGAAACAATCGGCTTAGGGTGCGAGAGTTTAACTTTGCCTCCGTACACTCTAAGACCGACCAATTTGACTCTAAGATGGTGGCTCTGCAACAATTCGTTTAGGGTGCGAGAGTTTAACTTCGCCTCCGTACACTTTAAGACCGACCAATTTGACTTCAAGATGCTGACTTTGCAACAATCAGCTTAGGGTGCGAGAGTTTAACTTCGCCTCCGTACACTCTAAGACCGATCAATTTGACTTCAAGATGTTGACTTTTCAATAATCGGCTTAGGGTGCCAGAGTTTAACTTCGCCTCCGTACACTCTAAGACCGACCAATTTGACTTCAAGATGGTGGCTTTGCAACAATCGGCTTAGGATGCGAGAGTTTAACTTCGTCTCCGTACACTCTAAGACTGACCAATTTGGCTTCAAGATGGTGTCAATTTCCTTTTTCTTTGAATAAAGCCACAATATAAAGGAACCTTTTGTCAGCAGCTGTTCGTACAGGTATTTTGTTCAACTTCAACTTGTTTTTAATTAAACCTCCTTGTTTATGCAGATTGCAGTAATGATTCACTTTAAGGACTATACCTCTCCATCTTCCAAGAACAAGTATTTTCTTATTGAGGCTGATGATGGTACAATTTTATCCAAGCTATTCACCTACACTCCACTGGTCAGTAGGTGTGCAGATCCATGGTCGCCTTTGGTGAATTCCCTCCATATGCCGAACTAGACTTCCGAACATGACCTTGGTTCTAATCTATCCGTTAAAGTATGGACTCTTCAGGCTAACGTCAATTGAATGTTGCGAGTACCCTTCCTTGCTTAGGGCGTCGAATACTTCTGGATGATATACATTGGGGAAGTGCCATGGAGATAGAAGGTGAATTTCGTCATATTCAAGGATATTGGGAATGTGCTGAGGATGTTTTGGTTAGAAGCCAACAAACTCTGAAAGCAGCAAAAGTATATGATGTTGTTTATGCTTCTCTATTTACCTACGATCGAAGTTCAAACATATTGCAAGCCTTTCTTGAAGCATGATGTTCAAGGATAAATACGTTGTTGACATCGATTGGAGAGTTCTCTATATCCCTTTGGGATTTACATGAAATTGGGGACCTACCTATCGGACGACTTCCTTATGAAGAAGTAGTACCTGAATTCAAAGAGCTCACCGGTGTCGATAAGAAGAATGAGAGATTCATCCCCCGTACCTTCGAGTTGTTATTTTTAGCCTTTCAGCGTCTTGAAGAAGGAGAGTCTCATAATTTGAGAGTTATCTTAGCAAGTGGATAAAGTTTTGGTGTAAAAGAGTCTTGAGATATGAGGCGGCTCCAGTGAGGAAGGATAAAAAATCCATTCGCTTGAAGTCAACACATAACCCAACTGGAACTATTCCTAGTGCAGCAAAGTGGTCAAGTGCAGATGATGCGACATTCTCTACACACTTGGAGTAGGGTATGGACATATGGTTGATACATATTTGGCAGCATTTTTATCATGTTGGTTATGCTCCTTTGTGTTTCCTTCTAAGGACGGAGATTTCATTCGTTTGGAAACTTTTAGAATTGCGGCTATGATAGCCAATAAGCAAAATTTTGGTCTTGCCGTTCCTATCTTATCATATATTTATAATGGTTTAAACAGGATTACCAAAGGTTCGCAACTTGAGCACGTCAAAATACCTTTTCCAATCCATTATGTGTATGGTAGGCTTGCTTACTATTTCAAGACACATGTTTCTCTTCCTAATGGGCTATCCGTTCCACTAATGGTTGCATATTCTGGAGAAGGTGCTGCAATATATTTTGATGAAGAGCATGCCAGAAAGCGTATCTACCGAGGAGATAATATTTCTTGGACTTCTACCATGCCGAACAAGTCCAATATTCATTATTTTATGGATAATGATAAAGAAGCTGATTCAGAGATAAGTTACTTCATGAGCCTTCGTTTTAACTTTCTCCATTTCAGGTATGAAGACTTATTCATCCTTGAGCCATATAGCCCGCATCGATTTAGCCGTCAGTTTGGATTTTATCAAAGCCTCCTAGGTAGCTTAGCAAATGATATTCGCAGTGCATCACTTGATAAAGGGCTCAGATTTTATCGCATCTGTGTGTTGCATGGATCCATGGCAAAGGATACTTTTTCTATGGCCACACCTAATGCGCGAAAGCATTCCTCTACTTCGTATAAATCTTGGTGGGACAAAGTTCATGGGAACTTTCCTGAAGCTAACTTGCAATCTTTGGTGAATGTTGTAGGTTCTATTATCGACACTCCTCAAGAACATGGAAAGGAGGTCCCAATAGTGGCTAAGCCTCCAGTTTTGACAGCTAAGGTAGTCATTCCATACAGATTCAAGGGACCTCCACCTGCAGAAACTCAGAAAGAGAAACCGCCTGCCCTGACTCAATCGGCTTTCAATAAATGACCATACTAAGACGAGAGTGATAGTAGTCATGGAGATCGTTATTGGAAGAAGGTAAAACCATCCTTGGCGAAGTAAAGCGATTCCAACTCCCATGTGGAAATTCTTGCTAGTTCATCGAAAACTCCATCAGCTATCGAGAAGGTAATGACTTAACTCTGTACTATTTCAAAGTATATGATTTGCCTTTATATAGCCCTCATATGATGTTTTTTATTTGTGTGTCCAGGCAAACGATGTTCAAATTCTGGAAGATCCTCACCAAAGTAAGCTGCAAGATAGCAGCGAGTCTGTAGCAGGTCCAGACTCAAGGGAGTTACTTTTGTCATCCAAAGAGGTTATCTCTAACCCTTGCGGTAAAGTTAAAGCAAATATAGAGTCAAAACTTTTCTCGAAAACCAGCGGTGACCATGTCTATATTTGATGGCAAAAAGGTTATTTCAGAGCTTAAAAGGGAATTTATCATGAAGGCTTGGGCTAGTATCCGTACCAAACTTGCAGGCCTTACTCTGAATCGTGCTTCATCTATTCAAGATGACGTCGAAGTTATACTCAATGACATGAGTGGAATGGGGGCAGATATTTCCCCTTTGCAGAATTTATTGGGGTATTTCTTTAGGCTGGAGACTTCTTATGACCAAGCACAATCCACCCATGTTGATCAAACCACGACAATTAAAGATTCAGAGTCATATTTAAAAGCCAAAGAACATCTTGATCTTGTGTTAAGGGAGAGAGATGAAAAATCTAAAAAAGTTTCTACCGTCTGCAAATCTCTTTAGAAGGCGAGAAAGAAGGTGAAGAAGTTGAAAGCTCACCGAGATGCTGCCAAGCAAGAAGATGCAGAGATGGAATCCATAGTTTCAACTGCTGAAGAAGAGTTTTCCAAGTGTTCTGATGTCTCCCTCGCAAAGGCAAATGCCTCAAAGGTCGTGGAGAAGAAGAAGCAAGTCTTAGAGGTTGCTTTACAAGATTTAGTTAATTATAAGCTATGGTTATATTATCCTTAAGAGGTGTCTTTCTTCAAACCTTCCTGTTGTTTTCTTTTACCCTTTTTTTATTAAGTAGTCGAATCTATCAGTTATAATGGAAACCCTTTTTCTTCATATTGCACATTTATTTTAATATTGCTTTTGAATTTCAAAACTAAGAATTGCTTGCTTATTTTGATGTATTGATGTCGCAGTATTGAAATCTGGCCTTTCTATCCAAAACTTGTTGCTTATTGGCTTTACGCCTTTGTCTGACAACCGAGTTGGACTTGCAACTTCAATTTGAAAGCCTTAAGAATTAAAGCTTTTGACTTGCAAACTTGATAATTGCACATGTGGCAGATCTATGCCTTAACTGTAGGCTTTGGGTATTCTAAATCCTATTGAAAGAGCTTCTTTTCCTTTTGATGGGTTGCCCCTATTGATCCAAAAGTATCTGTCATAAGTCTAAGACTTAATCAAGATGCATGCAGGCTAGACTTTCATTCGGCAGATCAAGCAGGGCCATGTATTTTTTTTCGACACTCATATAACTGAACTCAGAATAAAATTCCAAGCGCCTACGTACCTCAATTAAGAGGATTAAGTCAAAACGTAGTCCTGGGTGAGTTTTTTTAATTTTTTAATTTTTTAATTTTTTTTTATGTGTCCTAAGTTTTGCCTAGGACGCCTCTTTTGAGGTTTTCAACCTAGCGGACTTTCATTTTCTTTTTGAGCCGTACACAGTTTATACTCTTGCGGGCCAGGAGTGAACATGCAGTTTATACTCGTGCCTTAAGGAGTGTACATGCAGTTTATACTCGTGCCTTAAGGAGTGTACATGCAGTTTATATTCATGCCTTAAGGAGTGTCATCTTCCTTCAAGGATAGTACTTCTTCAAGAACTTAGCGTTGATGGGGCCAACTCTCATGCCATCTGCATCGATAAGCTTATAAGCACCATTTGAATATGCCTCTTGTACGACATATGGTCCATCCCACTTTGAGGTAAATTTTCACCCAGACTTACGAGAAGTGATAATGGGCCTGCTTACTGTAGGGACTTGATCTCCAAATTGGAAGCACCTGAAGCGAACCCTTTTGTTGAAAAAACGAGATAGCCAGGCTTGATAGCATTTAAGATTTTGTTGAGCCTCTGCCCTCTTCTCATCAAGAGCTTCTAACTCCTTAAGGCGCAACTTAGCATTTTCTTCATCGGTGAGCCCTTCTTGAATAGCCAGTCTCAAAGAAGGTATTTGACGCTCAAGTGACAGGACTGCTTCAACTCCAAAAGCAAGTAAGTATGGGGTTACTTGTGTTGGTGTATGATAAGTTGTCCTATACGCCCAAAAAGCTTCTTCCATTTGCTCATGCCAGTCTCGTTTGGATTTAGAGACGACTTTCTTCAACAAGTTGCATAATGTCTTATTGAAGGCTTCAGCTAGACCATTGGCGGCAGCATGATACATTGAAGACTTGCGCTGCTTGAAGCCAAATAGGTCACAAATCTTGTTCATCAACTTGTTATCAAATGGCTTGCCATTGTCATTTATTATATATTGAGGGATTCCAAAACGAAAGACAATATTCACTCGAATGAAGTTCGCAATATTTTCTTTCTTTACTTCCTTGAGAGCAACAACTTTGACCTATTTTGAGAAGTAATCTGTTGCCGCCAAGATGTATAAGTGTCCACCAGAAGACTTTGGAAGTATACCAACAACATCCATTCCTCAAGCATTGAATGGCCAAGATGCTACAGTTGGATGTAGCACTTTTGGAGGTTGATGTATGAAATTTGCATGGAATTAGCAAGATTTGTATCTTCTCGCATAGTCCAAGCAATCTTTCATCATCGTCGGCCAATAATATCCCATCATTTTAATGTGAAAATGGAGCTTCGGTCCAGATTGATATGATCCACAAACTCCCAAGTGCGCTTCTTGCAAAACTTGAATTACTTCTTCTTCTCCCAAACACCGTAAGAGTACTCCTTCAAATGATCTTCTGTACAGTGTGTCTTTGTAGTAAAGAAAGCGAGGTGCACGATGACGAATGTCAGTCTTTCTCCTTGGATCTTCTAGAAGTATCCCATAACATAAGTAATCAATAATAGGTTGTCGCCAATCTACTTTTACAGTTTCAGACACGGTAACGAGGTATTCAACCTTGTTTTCCACATCCTCATTTGATGGCGGCACTACCCATTCTTGGCGGACAGTAACTTGGTTCTGATTTGGAAGAGTTAGGGTTGAGGCCAGAGCAGCTAAGGCATCAGCTTACTTATTTTCTCTCCTTGGCACATGTTAGAGGGTTACTCCTCCAAGCCACCTCATCAACTTCTGTGCATAATCATGGTATGGTCGCAACTCAGACTTTCTGACTTCATAGCTTCCCAAAAGCTGTTTGATCACCAATTGGGAGTCACCAAAGACTTGTAATTGCAGTTGTTTCATGTCTACTGCCATCTCAAGTCCAAGTATTAAATATTTATATTCAGCAACATTTTTAGAGCAACGATTTATTAAGGTAAAAGAGTATGGGATGACCTCTTTTTATGGAGTGACGAATACCACCCCGACACCAGCTCCATCTCGATGTGCGGCACTATCAAAGTACATCTTCCATGGGGGGCTAGCTTCAATGACCATTGCATCTTCATCAGGAAGTTCATCGCTCAGTTCCCAATCATCAGGTATCGGGTGGTATGCTAAGAAGTCAACCAATACTTGTCCCTTTATGGCCTTTTGGGGAACATACACAATCTCAAACTGTTGAAATTAAAGGTACAATCTAACAAGTCAGTCACTAAGGACAGGTTTCGACATTACAAACTTGATGGGATTTGCCCTAGACATAAGACGAACCATATGGGATTGAAAATAGTGTTTCATCTTTTGAATTGAGAAGGCCAATGCCAAACATAACTTTTTAATTGGAGAATACTTTAGCTCATTTGGTGTCATCATTCTGCTCAGATAGTAAAGAGAGTTTTCTTTGCCTTCACTATTTTCTTGAGCCAGTAGTGCTCCAACCGACCTTTCTTATGCCGCGACGTAGAGTATCAACGGCTTCCCAGGTATGGGTGCCGCAAGAACTGAAGGTTTCACTAAGTGCGATTTGATACTCTCAAAGGCATTACTACAAGCTTGGTCCCATTCGAAGGGAGTTTGAGATGAACCTACTTAAATATGCTAGCCTTCCTTGAAGGCTTTTGAACTCATGAATATCCTGAGGCTCGAGCATCTTCAAAATTGCATCAATCTTAGCTTGATCAATTTCAATTCCTCGGTGTCGCACAATGAAGCCAAGAAATTTTCCTGAAGTAACTCCAAAGGCACAATTCAATGGATTCATCCTAAGTTGATATCTTCGAAGTAACTCGAATACCATTCTTAGATCTTTTAAGTGGTCGTCTCTCTTTCTTGACTTTACCACTAGATCATCTACATACCATTCAATATTTTTATGGAGCAGGCCGTCAAAGATGTTCTACATAGCCCTTTGATAAGTGGAACCAGCGTAACCAAAAGGCATCACCTTGTAGCAATAAATACCTTTAGGCGTACGAAATGCAGTGAGTTCTTCATTCTTTGGAGCCATACGAATTTGATTATAGCCGGATGAACCATCCATGAAGGACATTGCCTCATAACCAGAGGTGGCATCAATTATTAACTCCAATATGGGGATTGGAAAATCATCCTTAGGGCATGAGTTGTTGAGATCTCGAAAGTCGACACAAACTCGTATTTGGCCATTCTTCTTCCGTACTGGAACAATACTTGAAATCCACGTGGGATATTTGACTTCACGAATAAAGCCAGCTTTAATAAGTTTGTTAGCTTTATTTTCGATCAGTGGAACCAACTCCTTCCTAAAGCGTCTTTGGCCTTTCTTAACAAGACGGGCACCATTCTTGACTACCAACTGATGGACCGCAACTTTTAGATCTAAGCCAGGCATTTCCTTATAGCTTCAGGCGAAGACATCCATATATTCTTTGAGTATGTCCATATAAGAGATTTCTTCCTCTACTTCTAGAAACGCACTCAGGTAAGTTGGTCTTGGTTCTTCATCGGTTCCAAGATTAACTTCCTTTAAGGGATCTATTATGGCCTTTACTCCTTCTTCAAGTTGCGATGGAGCATCTCCAGCATCTTCCTCCTCTTGAGGATTATCATCATTGACGGATATATAATAGCACCAAAAGGCATTTTTTATCTCTTCATCAACTTTTATTTGAGACAAGACATCTTTTTTATTCTTGGTCGTAACATAATATGAGGAGCCAACACTCTCTTCATCTTCTTCTCGTTGCTTGGTATAAACCACAGTATGCGCCTTTTATTTTAACACGTCATTGCATGAAACTACCAGTTCCATCTGTCGCTTCATTCTAGAAGGAATCAAACTTTAGAAATCCTTCTGGATTTTAAATGAAGAGTGTTGCATTGTTCTTTGACAACTTCTTTGACACTTGTTGTTTTTCTTCTTATTTATAGGACCCAACCTTTCGAACACAGAATTTCTTGTGGTTGATTCTCCAAGTCGATCAAATATGGAGGGTCTTTTATTAGCGGCAGTCGATTCTTCTTCCACGGTGATGTAATTACTGACTGCCCTTCTTATGGAGATGCGAATTGGAGATGGCTGTGCGTATCCTAGTCCTTCACGTGCTTTCCTAGTGTTACCCTCCGATGGAAGTTTTCCCAACCTTGATAGCTCATTAGGATTGTATCCAGCTTTTACAAATAGCTTGTATGCATTTGGATTAAAGCCCTCTTTTGTATGCTTCATAGGGAGTACCATATTTGGTGGCGAATTTTAAGCCACAGATTCCCCAAGTGGCCTTGAGGATGGATTTATTGCGTCAATTTTCCTGACAGGTAAAGTTAGCCCCTTTAGCACATTATCTTGGGCATCAGGTGAGTGATCTTCCACTTTCTTTACCTTTGGCACGTAGCGAAGAACAGGAGTTGCCTTCTTTTTCGTAGGAGTGACGCTTTCTTTATTCGAAGTGAAGAAAGGCTTCCTGTTCGCGATTTTTTTGATAGTCACCGCGACCTTCTTAGATGTAAGATCATCACACTTGGTCTTGGTGACATCTTCAATTCTTTTCTCATCTACAATATGATTCTTTAAGTAGAATTTTGCATCAGCAAAATGTGACTCAGCTTCAGTGAATGACTTGTCATCGGTAACTATCATTCTTTTCACTCTATTTTTGAGGTACTTAGAGCATTAATAGTAAGAGAACGAGATAATTTTGTTCTCGTACACCCAAGGCCTACCAAGTAATACATTGTATGAAGTTTTGGCATCGATCACATCATCAATGGGTTTGATTGAAAATCATCCATACTAATCCCTAACTTGATACATCCCATGGCCCTTTGGCCCCCTTGATTGAAGCCTTGGATCATTATACGGCTTTCTTCCAGTTCGCTAGTAGCGATGCCAAGCTCCTTCATCATAGGATAGGCAGGAAATTGACTCCAAATCCTTCATCTATCAAGATTCTATTGATCTTTTTTCCTAGAATTTGACCCACCATGTATAAGGGATGGTTATGTATGGTCTCACCAAGCAGAAGATCGTTATTTGTGAATGTGATTTTTGTATCACATATATGTGCCTCTTCGCCAAGAGCTTCAACCAACCTTTTGGAAGATGAAGGAACTTTCATGGGTAGATTCTCACCCTTTGCCCCCTCTTTGGCAGTATTAAAACAAGATGCCTCAAGGTTGACTTGGGGAGTCTTGTTGCGGAACCAACTCGGTAAGAATTCCTCTAAAGTCACCGGATGCTGAGGTTTCTGATGGCGAAGCTCCATCACCCTTGTCTTGTTTGGAAGTTCAACCAACTTTTGTTTCCTTAGTTTCTTCACCATTCTCCTTCCAGTTGGCTGCTCGTACGTCTCTTTTTGTAGACTCATCTTCTTGCGTCTGCATCTAGTCACTAGAGTCCAACCTTCATCATCGTCTTCATCAAGCAAAGACCTGTCAAGCTCTAATATCTTCTCATTATGCTCTTTGACACAAATTTTAACCTGGTCGAGCAAGCCAAAAGTAATAGAGATTTGATGAGAACTAGCTGTCTCATCGTCGAAGAATATTTTCTTTTCTTTTGCCAGTTGCATAACTTTATCTTTAAACACAAAGCATTTCTCCAGAGGGTGACTTATGAGCCTGTGATATTTGCAATAATTAGGGTCATTGGTCCTTCCGGCTTCGTTGGGATGCTTTATCTCTGGGAGTTCGATGAGCTTATGCTGAAGGAGTTCATCGAAAATCTTAGCAACATCAGAATCAAGAAAGGGATATTCTTTTTCTTACATCTCCTTTAACATTTTCTGATTTGGACGTGCTCCAGAAGTCGTCTTTACACTTTGCTTCTTGCTCACCTTTGTGGTGACTTTCACCGGAGACACATTAACATTCATGGATTCTTTGTCATCATTTTTAGGGACAAACTTACCCCATCTCATGGGTTCTTGCTTATCCTTTCCCCTTCGAGGGTCATGGATAGGTACTCTTTCCTTTCCAGCAGAAGACATGCTCAATTCCATGTCGTGAGCACGAGTAGCTAACTATTCAAAGGAATTTGGCTTAATGCCTTGTAAGATGTAAAGAAGCACCCAGTGCATTCCTTGGATGCACATCTCTATCGCAGAAGCTTCACTGAGCTTATCTTTACAGTTTAGGCTAGCATTTCTCCATCGATTGATGAAGTCAATGACTGGTTCGTTCTTTCTATGCTGAGTATGTGAGCTCTACCATTCTCACTGTACGTCTTATGCTATAAAAGCGATTCAGGAACTCATGTTCCAATTGCTCCCAACTACTGATGGAATTAGGCTCAAGGTTCGTATATCAATCAAAGGCATTTCCCTTTAGGGTACAAACAAACTATTTGACAAGATAGTCACCGTAAGTTCCAGCATTATTACATGTCTCAACAAAGTGTGCGACATGTTGTTTCGGATTACCTTTGCCCTCAAATTGTTGAAATTTGGGGGGTTGATAGCCGGCAAGCATTTTGAGGCTATTTATTCTTGCAGTGTAAGGCTTGGCATATGCAAAGGAGGTCTTGGTGACAACATCATACTTGTCTTTGAGGCTCTCTTTAATAAATTCCCTCAATTGCCCAATCGGGATCATTCCCTCAGCAGAAACTTGCACCTCTTTAGTCGATAGTGTTTGTTTCATGGGGTTTTCTATCTCATGAACCTCTGGAGCTTTTCTCGGTGCATGGCTAAATTCTCCGCCTATCAAGCCTTCCACCCTATCCACTATCTTATCAATCCTAGCCTCTTGATTCTGAACATAGTTGGTCAGGCCTTCAATTGCCTTTGTCAGATTCGCAAGCTGCTCCTCTATAGACGAGGCATCAGTTACCATTGCTTACATGATCACCGGAGATGTTGGAGAGTAACACGGATTATCACATAAGTTGATTTTTGAAGTGCTTAGCTTATGTGGTATAAGTGGAGATGATGCATTTGTTGAACGACAATCACTCTTGGCTCCAGAGTATTTGGAACCGGAATGCTCAAGTAGAGCTAAAGTCTTTTTCAGCGACTCGGCCATACTGCTTCCTCCTTCTGAAGCACTTGCATTGGATTTCGTTCCTTTCGAGGTTGAAGATCCAAAAACCGAAGCTGGAGCGGACGACACTGGATGTGTTTGTTGTCCTAGCAAGCCTGCCTTGCTTCTTGTGACAGCTCCCACGCTTTCGAAAGTAACACCAAGGATGCTTTCTACTTCAGCAGAGAACTTTGAATCTGCAGCCTTAGAAGCAGTTGATTGAGAATTGACCTTCTTGGAAGTCATTTCGTTGTTCTTAAACTTTGAAGTATGAAAAGTTGAGATGAGAGGTAGAGATTGTCCCACTGGGCGTGTCAAAATTTGTTGGACAATAAAATTTTTGAGTGCTGAAAATAAATAACTTGAGACAAGAAAATATTGCAACAATCAATTTTATTGATTTCAGTGTGAGTGTTACAATCTCTATGAATCCTATGATTTGACTTTTTAAATATAAATTCAAGGGCTTGAAGCTTAATCTTGAATTTGAACTTGATTTGTTAAACTTGAGGGACTTGATCTTGACTTGTGCTTGAATTCAAGGGCTTTTGAGCTTGTTCTTGAATATTGAGGTCTAGATATTGAATCTTGAATCTTAATGAACTTGATTTGAATGTCTGAACTTTTTAGAGAAATTATGACGTTTACTCCATGAGCTTTCTCTTGCAAGTTGTTAGAATTTTGGGGTCCCTTTTCTGAATTATGAGACCCCTATTTATAGTTGTGGAAAGGGAAGAGTCATGATGGAGACAGACTTCATTTGACCAATCAAATTCAAGTGACGTGGCGCCTTTTATGGGTTTTGATTTCATTGGGTTTGCTACATCATTTTGACATGTGGCATGGTCCTATTGGCTCCTTCACTTGACTTGGCATACCATGTCATTTGACACGTAACGCGTATTTGGGCCTCTAGAATATGACAATATTTTGGGTTTAGCAAAGTAGGGTTCTCATTTTGTAGCCTAAATCAATAGACTGATCCAATAAAAATTAAACTTTATTTAAATCCTTATATGTTTGGACTTAAATAATTAATTCAATTATATTAATCCAAAATATTTATTTGGAACTAATATATTTTTGAATTTAATATAATTTGAATTTCCAACGGATTTAATTTAATAAAATTTTATTGTCCACGGATGTCACCATTTCAATAAACGTACATCCTAATGACCAAATATCACATGGACATCCCTGTTCTTCCCCACGTGCCACCTCCGGTGCCATGAACATCGGTGTCCCACTAATTGGCTCTGTGGCGCCACCGTCCCTCTCCACTTGATCAACCCATCTAGCACAACCGAAGTCGGCAATTTTGGCACCAGTTTTACCTAACAAAATGTTCTGCCCCTTTTATGTCACAGTGTGCTATGCCCCTTGAATGAAGGTACTCTAATCCAAGCAGAATTTGCTTGGTATGTTACCCGATCAGTGGCTCGTTGATCCGACCGCCCTGTTTTCGAATTTCATCAGTAAGTGTACCATACGACATGTACTCTATCATAAGATTAAACATGAGTCTGTCGTCCTCTTTTGTAACATCGTACCCGTTGTAGCTAATTATATAAGGTGAGCTCAACTTGGACAGAATTTTCGGCTCCTTTTGCAACAATTGTGACTTGGATAGTTCCACGGACTTGACCGCGAAAACCTCACCGGACAAACGTGACTTGGCAACAGAGACGGCAGCAGATGAACCGTGGCCTCTGGTCCAATCCATTTCAAAAGAAGAAAATTGGTTTGTTTTGGTTTGTTTTGGAACTGCAACAGATTATATACTACACTAATATAATGGGTTGAATGTCCGAAACTCCAAATTAGTTGGGTAGAGCTTAGGTGGCCTCACTTTTTCGTTTTAAAAGTTTGACGATTGCTGGCTAAATGTTTTGGGTCCATACGGCAGCTTGAGTAGTTTGGAGGATTACAATTACTTGGCCTATTGTGTTGCTGCCATGTGGCATGCAATGGTAGTATCAAAATGAGTTCAACTTTAATTCAAACTGTAGGGAAAATATTTTTTTAATCCTGTGAGTGTACATGTATAATCCTTTCAAACTGGGTAGGCTCAATTTTTTAATTTATGTTTAGAAAGAAGTAAGATTTGGTAGATCAGATTGAGATCCTTTGTGTTTGTGTGGGGGTGTAATGGCTTTAAAGCTTTAATTTTGGAGTTAGGGAAGGTGTTTGGTATCTTTATCTAGACTCTAGAGTAGTTTGAACCACTATCTACTGAATTCTTTGGATATTCCACTTTTTGAGATATAGGGCATTGAAGTCAATTGGATTTGTAGTCAATGAAGTTTCACCTATTTATTCATTAAGCTTTACATGGAGTGTCAACTTCCGGGAAGAGGACAATTATGAGGTTCACGAAAATCAAAATTTTTGAAGTTAGAGTTGAAGTTGAAATTTTATTTATTTATAAATATAATTGGAGTTGTTTTTAAACTTTTGTGAGAGGAAAGATACCAAATAGTGAAAACAACTTTTTTCTTGTTTTTTTACTTTTTTTAAATACAACTCCAAGTTGTATTTAAAATTCTTATGGTGAAACATTAACTTGGAATTAGAATTGACGTAGAGTGAAATTTTTTCGAAAAAGTGAAAAAATTCTCATAACCAAACAATTAGTCTTTCATTTGATGGAAGTGTTGGTAAATCATCCTCTGGAACAACACCAAAATTTTCTTTCCCAAGAATGGTACATGGTATCTTGCGATTTAAACAATTCTCAAAACAGTAACTAAAAATGTCCCATTACTAGTAGTGATTCTTAACTTCTAAATCAAGTATCGACAATCCTCCAATGTGGCAAACTACTTTTAAAATTGGTTAAAAGAACAAAAGTGCACCAATCATCCACAAGATTTCATCGGATGCTGGCTCTTAACTTTTTCTAGTAACAATTTTGTACTTGAACTGCCTGCCCTGTCATTTGCCTTCTCTTTTTTTTTTCAATTTTCTTAAAGCTATGTTTTTGAAACTTTGTACTACTTGAACTGCATGCCCTTTCATTTACATTCTCTTTTTTTTTTTCAATTTTCTTATAGCTATGTTTACTTCATGAGAAGCATAGCAGCTACTACAATTGATTATAACAGCTTTGCTTGAACAATCTATAGATTAAATGTCATGTCCAATTGGTTACGCATTAAAAAACACTACAAGAAAATGGCGAAATTGTGACAGGGATTTTAGTCACAAATCATTGATTGTGATGGATTTGTGACGAAAAAATGTGCATCTCAGAACCTTGGGTCATAAAATCATTGTGACAGATTTAATTTCCGTCACAAAATTATTGTGATGGAATTGAGACAGATCGTCCATCACAATATAAATCCTTATACTTGACTTAAATTTCGTCACAAAGTTGTAACAGATTTTTCACAAAATATTCCGTTGTAAAATAGTGACAGAATAATTTTCGTAACAAATTTCTAAATCTAGTCACAACTCACCACGATTGTGACAATATATTTCGTTACAAATAATTTATGACAGACTAATTTAGTCACAATATGACTCTCTTACCTATATTTGTAACAAATTTAGGATAGATTGTGACAAATTAAATCTGTCACAAATTTTATTTGAATTTCTTAAATTTTAATAAATAATAATTACAAAATACTATGCGCTCTCTCTCTCACACTAATATTTATATAAAACACAATACAAAATTTATAATAAAAAACGTCTGAAGTTAATAAAAACATGCAAAATCACAACTTCAATAAGCAAAAGTTTACCAATATCTAAAATTTAAAGCATATAACTATCCAAAAAAATGTGACAATGTTCAAGTCAACACTTCAACTAACTAAAGTCTCAAAATATTAAACACTTAAGCATTAGATGAGTCCCTATTAGGAAGAGTAGAATTACTAAATAAGCGAGAAGATGATGTCATATCCCTCATCATCCGAGACCATTGCTCCTCCATAGATTTGAATCGATCATCACTTTGTTGCCTCATACGGGAAACCTCTTGCTCTAGTCATTGTTGCACCTCCGACTCTACACGCTCTTGAAGAACTCTCTCTTGATTTCCTCTCATATTCGACACCTCTTTCTCAAGTATTTTGATGCGCTCTTCGGCAACATGATCGGACACTACTGGAAAATTGCATGTCATATCTTTATACAAGGTTGAAGCTTGTGAGCCCAATTCATTCACACATCGTTTTTTTGCTCCACCCGCAACATCAAAGTACATGCAATTTATATCGAGTTCTTGATCTTCTGATGAATCATCTGTTGATCTCGAAAGAGCAGTAGCTATGACAACCTCCATTTTATCCTAAAAAATATAAATAATCAGCCAACAAAAATAGTATGAAAACATAAAAATGGTATTAGACAAATATGAAATACCAACAAGTCACGTAATTATTATATATAATTCAAGAGGTCTTGAGTTTTTTGAGTGAGATGGCAAGCAATGAGGTTAAACCTACAGTTCCTAGACTATCTGTTGTCATGTTTTTCAATCTTTTTAGAGTAGTATACTACCCATGCCTTGGGAAACAAGAAAGGGGATGAGTTCACCAATACAATTTTACACAAACGACTGCTCTTTTAGTTAGTTGTACCATCACCAACAAGGACCAAACGAGAAGCGATTTACAGATTCTGTGATAACCCATGAGTTGACACGGAGAACACCATCCAAGCTAAAACACTCTCACTGCTCGCTCCAAATCCTACTTAAACTATTGGCAAATTTAAATCTGATTAAATATATATCTGGTATATAGTAAAAAGCTTTGGTTAGCTATTCACCTTTCTCCACAACCATGTACCTAGTTAGACTCTAGCTGATTTTAATTATCAAGAGAATTCAGATGCACTTATACAAGAACAAGCTCTCGTAGCTCTTTTTCAGTCAAACAAACAACCTAGCGATTTTTAGAGAACTTTGAGCCACTAGAATTCATAAATATATGAGGAAAATCAACAATAGATGGATTTGACCATATTGCAAATGATTATATGCAAGTGTATGAATGCAAGTAAGAGAAGTAATGATTAAGAAATATATATTGTTTGTTAAATCCTAAGAAAAATTGTTAAACATTAGAAATACAGAATAGGCTCAGTAAACAAATGTTGTAATAGGTTTAGTGTATTGATGCTATGATTTACAACTACATGCAAAAAAATCACATTTAAAGCCTGAAACTTTGGACTTTTAAGTAGCAAATAAGTTCATAAACCTCACGAATCTGCACAAGGTGCAGAGCTAATACATTACAGACAACCCTCAATGCCTGACAAATGCAACTTTATCAAATAAAAAAAGACATTTCAATAGTAATAAAAGAAAAATTAACTGCCCTTCCATTATACTCATTAATTATCTTATCCTAAGTTCTTTATTTCTGATATTTTGAAACTTGTTTTCTCTCTAATGAGAAATAATGTCATCAAGAATCAATCACTCAACTATGCCTCAGTGTCAAATACTCTCTCCATTTCAATTGGTTTGTCTAACTTTTCTTTTGAGTCTGTTTCAAAAAGAATGTCTCTTTCCATAGCATGTTTAAAACCAAAAGATTTTCGTAGTATCAATATTATTTAAAAAGTAAATGAAATAATATAACTCAAACAACAGGTATACACCACAACATCATTTTTTCTACTATACAATTCCAACGTTATCGGATGTCCCATGAAGCAAGACTCCCTTTCGTTAAAAGTAAAAGGGGCTTTTTTATGTTATCTTGCACTCAATTTTATGTTAGATTTATGCTAATTAAAGAGACCGTTTAAGTTACCATTCTAAACTTCCCAAATGGTTTTCACAAATTTGTCATCTAAATTAACCAGCTACTGAAAACCACATTCATATATATACCATTCTGAAGAGTTACTTTTGCAGGTTGTGAAGGTTCATGTGAAATGCTACATTGTATTGTATTCTTAATTTTTCATCCAGCTGTGTGCATTTGAAAAAGTATTACATTGTATAAGTTTTAAATAGAGTGTATTGTTTTCAAGGATAATGTACAATGTTCAATTCCCTCCTTAATAATAGAGACATCAATCAATTGTTTCCCTAAAAGAAATTGGTGGACAACTGGAACTACTTCTAGTGTATTATCATGTCCTAGATGCCTTTCTAATACAATTTACTTCACCAAAAGTACATTATCATGTCCTAGATGTCTTTCTAATACAATTTACTTCACCAAAAGTACATTATCATGTCCTAGATTATGGTTGCTCAGGTGATATATCTTTTCATTCTGAAAAAATGCAAATTGCTCTTAGTGTTCTCACTATATCTCTGTAATGAAGTAAATGTTATCATATTCAATTAATCTATTTGTTAAATTAGTTCAGATCCAACAGAAGAACGCTATGTTATAATAACCCATTTGTGTAAGCCTTGGTAGGTAGAGTTACCTATGGGATTAACATGACATCTTCCAGCCCACCACCTTTTTTTCTTACATATCTCAAGTCCATGTTTGAGATTTACACCTTGAAATGGAGGGGTATGAAAAAATGGCAGGAAAGAAGACCCAGAAAGGGGGAAACTACTATGGTTCATTCTCTTGGGGTCAAAGTTCTCAAGGGTACTATACATGCCCTATTAATTCAGATATACAAGTGTTAGTTGGGTGTCCATTAGGTGCCAGTAAGCATTTTTTAGACTTCAATAGGTACCTTACTTCTTTTCCTTTAGCTCAGCGACCCACCTTAGTCCAAACTTTCTATAAGTATGGTGAACTTGATATCCACTTTTTCTGGACAAAAATCAACAAATACATGGAGGTATCCAATCCCTATTTATCTGGACACCAATGAGAATTTTTTTGGTCAGGTAAAAAACACACAAACTCCTAATATCCACTTTTTACGACTAGGACCATAGAGGTATCTAATCCCCATTTGCTCCCTCAACTTTCTTCTCTTAGTGTCATTGTCAGCCCAAGAGAGTGCAATTACAATAAATTAAGAACACAAATACACACAAAAACAATGGCTAGGAAGAGAAAAGCTGAAGGACTAACAAAAACTCATGATGTTCATCGAAATGTAGCAGATGCTGCAGTCGGAGTTCAGCGAACACGAAGGAGATTTGTTGGAATTAGACAAAGGTCATCAGTGACCACAAGTTATAATAAGAAAAAGTCCAACAGAGCTATATTGATCTCATGCTTTCAAGATCTAAAGAATGAGAAGCTTATTAGCAAACTTACATTAATTCTCTTCGACTTGGCATCAACAAAGCTGCCATCCTTTTTTAGGTGCAACTTCTTAAATATCTCCTATGAATTTGGTTCGTGGCCCATTTCTGTTGCCTGAAAAAAAAAGTCCAACATTAAAATTAAAGATAAAGTTAAAGAATTAATCTATTAAAGTACGAAATTTATTAATATTATAGTATGCTCTACTGTTGACCTGGAACCACCGGTATGCTTGCTTGGACCAGTGCCCGGACCACCAGTTTCACTACATCGATTTTGAGTTGCAATACGATATTAGTTCTTAAACTCATCAGAAGCCCAATATGTCTTTCAGCTTTGCCAAACATCATCTGACACAAAATCTGATTTGTTTATTTCTCTTCACCAATGATATGTTCTTTTTGTATATGTTCTCTTACTTTTATCCAACAACTGATATGACCAGGAGTATCAGGAGAATCTATGGAACCAGGAGTATCAGGAGAACCAGCAACCAATGATGGCGTACCACTCATATTCTAAAATGACTATTATTCTATAACTGCAAAACAAAGAACAGTAAACAAATCCATAATAAAACATGAAACAAGATGGCATAACATAAATACGACACCCACAAAGAATAGGAAAAAATAAAAGTAAATAAATTCGTAATGAAGCATGAAATAAGATGGCATAACAGAAATAAGACACCCACAAAGTAATACCCTCAACCGGAATAATATACCGGAAGACGAGACTGACATTGAAAGAGGATTTTCTTTGTTGTTATGAAATCATTTTGACAGATCGCAAGTCAATAATGTCATGAATTGAATGGGTGAGAATACTAAAAGAATGGGAAGCAGGTATCCCAAGGAATGTCGTGCAGTTGTATTCCGACATACTTTCACAAGGCTAATTCATATTCCACTTCTAAAGAGCTCAGTCATGGTTAATATCACAAGTTGCATGTACGAAGTCATGAACTCCACGTAACTCCTAGTCAAACTGCAATTTGAGCCACAAAAAAGGCAGATAGTACCATCCTCTTTGAAGCACTAAACAACAGTATGACGTTCAAATCACAAAAAACTGTTAACCAAGAATAAAAAATGAGAGAGTTCATGAAAAATGATGGTATACTAAACTTGAACAGAATGTTTTTTTGCTTTTAATTTCACTAAACCAAGAAAACAACTATATATTGCTCGGAGTTATATTTACTTTTATCCTTCAGCGTTTTCTTTTCTGATAAGGCATCATCTTGAGCTTTTTTTTGTTTTGTTTGGGATCCTTTAGAGTTAACTGGCATTCTAATGTTGTTCAACATGTATCAGCGACTAAGACAAGCAATTAATTGATATTGCTAAAATTGGTCTCTTTGAGGTAAATAAATAACTGGTGGTACAATACTATTATTATTTTCAACTCCAAAATAATTAAATCTCTGGGTGAAATGTTAGCCAGAACTTCTTAAAATTTTAACAGATCAACTTCTTAAATTAATGACTAAACTTCAGAAAACTATTTTCTTTTCCTGATGAATAGTAGAGGCAGCCAATCTTACACAAGTGGTATCTTTCATATAAAGGCAAAATGATTAGATAGTAACCTCCAGAACTAAGTTTTTATGCTTGAGCTTTTAGACGAGTTTGATAGATATAGCTAGCACATATAACAAATAACTTTCTGAAATTAAAGGAGATCAGAACAACTGGTACAAGTCTACATGAAGAAACAAGCAAGTGCTTGCATGTCCTGTTCAAATAGCTTCAAAATCTATTTCTATTGCCAACCCTGATGTTTCTCGCCAATTAGCATTCGATTAGAAGTCTGTGTTTTTTCAAAATTGACAAGTACATGAGATAGTACAAAAGCAGTACAATGAACAAGTAGTTTAATCCAACAAACAGCTTTATGCTGGTGACGAAATATAAAATTATAATTTATTGCATAATAGATCAATTCATATACACAAGCTTGTAAATAACTAGGCAAATATAATTGTACGTTGTACAAGGGAAACCTTTTGCAACTATATGCGACAACAAATTAGATAATAAATTGAAGAAGGTTGTCAAAAGGGTGGAATCAAGAAAGAAATGCGCATAAAAACTGACTCAATTAGAAAAGGACTAGTATTCTTATAGAACACCCAATTATATCAAGGCTCAATGAGGATAGAACAATGAGCATGTAAAGAAATACAAATATTCAAAAATTAGATTCTTCTTCTTTTCTTTTTATGAAGCTCACATTCCTCTTCCTCCTCCTCCTCCTCATCATCCTTTTCCTCATCCCCATTTTCATCATCATAATCCTCATCCCCGTCCTCATCCTCATCCTCATCCTCATCCTCATCATTCTCATCCTCCTCCCTACCATCCCCTCTTTCTCCTCCTTCTCTTTCATGTCAATAAGCATACCATCTGGATCATTCAATGTATTAAGTATTTCATTTTCATTAATATCAATCTCATGTATTTGACTATAATCCTCTTGCAAAGATGGATCATTCAATGTATGAGGTTGCTCTACTTTTTTGGAAACATCTACAACAGAGCGTGTTTTTATTGGGCAAATGGCTAACCATTCACCCACTGTCTTTTTTACAGTAGGATACATTTCAAAATACACCTGAGATGCTTGCATAACCATAATACATGACTCATATTTGTTAAACAATCTTCTCTTGTTAACATCAACAAGATTATACTGTGGATGGACTCCTGTACTATGCTTTGGCGACGAATCAAATCAAGAACACTTAAATAACACAGTTCTCTTGAATGGTAATGTATTATACTTTAGTTGCAAAATCTCTATCAATCGACTATAGTAATCAATATTATTTGCACTATGGCTAGAGCCCTTGATACATACACTACTATTTATCAAAGATTTATTTGAATCGTATTCTTTAGAATGAACTTGTAACCATTTACAACATATCCATTAAAGGGATGAACTATATGTAATGACCCTTCTGTAAGATCTTTCATAATTTGATTGGTAATTCCGAAAGAAGAATTCTGTGCCTATTGATATTATAAATAATTAGACATCGATTAAGATTGAATTTTGTGAATAATAGCGAATAATTAAGAATAATTTTGACCTTTAACAATTACATATTTTTCAAACCAAGATGCAAACTCTATTTCAAGTTTAGCATCGATCTCGCTATCTTGAATGCATGGCTGTATTTGTCTCAAGATGTCTTCATAAATTCTAAACAAAAAAGCTAATTTAATTTTAATGTCAAATTTTTTATTAATATTTATAGATTATTCATAATTAACTTACTTGATATATGGTTTTAATTCATCACAATTCAACAAAATATATGTATGAGTTGTGTGATATTCTTTATCATCTAACCTCCTCTTTTTCAGCTTACCAAAACCTCGACCAGCTTGCTTAAAAATAGAAAGCATTTCCGGATCGTCCTGTTCAACTCCATCATCATCTAAATTTAGTGACACTTTTTTGTGTCGTATCGGAATGTGTGACTTAAAATAGTGCTCACAAAATAAAGATGCTTCTTCAACTAAATATGCATTGCATATAGAAGCTTCAACTTTATTCTTATTTTTGACATCATTCTTGTAGCTACAGAGATTCCTACAAACGTTAAAGTTTGTCAATATGGTATAATTGATATATTTATTTACATATAATTAACTTTATTTACCTCTCAGCCGGATACATCCATCGTCCTTGAACCAGGCCCGCTAAACGTGCTTCATAAGCTAAATAAATAGAAAGATGTTCCATAGATCCCAAAAGCTTGGAGGAAAAATACACTCAAGCTTACTCAAGATGAGAGGAATAGAGGTGAGATATTTAAAGAAAAGACTCAACTCCGTCAATGATTGCCACATATTTCGTGGAAGCAATTCTCGAAATGCAATATGTATTAATCATTGCATAAACACATGACAATCATGACTCTTCATACCAAAAATTTTAAGCTTGTTCATGTCAACACATCTTCCCAGATTAGACACATAGCCATCAGAAAATCTCAACTCTTTCAACTATTTACAGAGAACTTCTTTAGCCTTATCATCTAGCATATAGCAAGCCTTTGGATAATTTTTGGTACTTTCATCCTGATGTAACTTTGGACGATGGCAAAGCAGCTTTAAATCTTCTCTAGATTTTGCATTGTTCTTTGTTTTTCCCTGGACATTCATGACAGTGTTGAAGATATTATCCAAAAAAAATTCAATATACATCGGATCAAGGTTATGCCTAATACAATTTGTTTTTCAGTAAGACAAGTCCCAAAAAATACTTCTTTTTTTCCAACCACATGCATTATTCTTTGCAATTTTGACATTTATCGTATCAGAACCAAGTTCTGTCACTTTCATGAGTCCCAATTCCTCAATCTCCTTAAGTATTCGTACACCCGATTATTCAGTAAATGCAATCTTCTGTACTGTTTGACCTCTCTTGAACCACTTTTTATTTCTTCGCCACAGATGATTTGGTGGTAAGAACTTTCTGTGATTATCAAACCATGAGATCTTTCTATCATTAGGTAGTGAAAAAGCATTAGAATCTTTCATGCAATAAGGACAAGCTAATTTTCCTACTGTACTCCAACCCGATAACATTGAATACGTAGAAAAATCACTTATTGTCCACATCAACGTAGATTTCATTTGAAAATTATTCTTACTTAAAACATCTTATGTTTGAATTCCCTCTTCATATAATTCGTTTAACTCTTGAAAGAGAGGATGCAAAAAGACATTGATTTTCTATTTTGGATTTTTGAGACTAGGTATAATCACAGACAAAAACATGTATTCATTCTTCATGCACATCCAAGATGGAAAATTATATCGTGTAACTATCACAGGCCAAGAAGAATATTGTTGGCCAAATTGATCAAAAGGTTGAAAACCATCAGTTGACGAACTCAATCTAACATTTCTTACTTCAAATGCAAAAGAAGGGTGTGCCTGATCAAACTGTTTTCAAACAGGAGAGTCAGAGGGATGACGTATCACACCATCCCTATCATGCTCAGAATGTCATCTCATATGTTTTGCTGTAGCATCGGATGCATACAATCTTTGTAAATGCGGAGCTAAAGAAAAATAATACATCTTCTTATAGGAAATATTAGTCTTCTTCTTGGAGCGTTGATGTTTTGATATCTTAAATCGAGGGTGAGAGAAAAACTTGCAATTGACAAGTTCATTATCCTCCTGCCAATAGATCATACAATCATTTTTGCAACAGTCAATCTTTTCAACCGGCAAGCCCAATCCTCTCATTAGCTTTTTGGTACTATAAAAGCTATCTATCATTATGTTATCAGTTGGTATCAATTCTGATATAAATTCACACAATTCATCATACAATCTTTCAGAAAAATGATGTTCCACCTTTAAATTCAACAGACGAGCAACGACAGACAATTGTGTGTGTCCATGTGGATTTTTCGGCCAAATTTCTTGTTTCGATACTTTGAGCAAATTATAAATATTTTTTGTTGTGCAATTTGGATCCTCTTCTATGCTACCATCATCAGAAGGCCCAGCAACATCAAAATCCATAGCTCGAAATTCATTATGAGGCTAAGAATTTACGGTTTCACCTGAAGCTGAAGCTTCTTAATGATTATCAAGAACACTTGGATCTGGAATGTAACTTTCTCCATAATGATGCCAATGATAATAATTCGGTACAAAGCCATTATTTCCAAGATATGTCATAACTTACAAGGACATCTTAATTTTTCACCGTCCATACATTCTGAATGGCTTTTAGCAAATTCAAGAAAGCTCTCAACCCCATCAATAAACTTAGGATTTATGAATTCGTCTCCGAGCAATCTATCATACATCCACTCACAATCAGAATTATTCGTATCGTGCACTCTGAAATTGAATAAATATGTTAAAACTTACGTGTTGACAAGTTATTTTCATATAACAGTACAATATATATATATATATATATATATTTAAGCCTATAAATAATGCTACCATAGACCTTACCCCTGCCTTTCATATAGACCCTTGGCTCAATATATATATATATATATATATATATATATTTAAGCCTATAAATAATGCTACCATAGACCTTACCCCTGCCTTTCATATAGACCCTTGGCTCAAGGAAAGCAAAATGATAACATTCATGGAGACATAAGCAATAACAACAAGAAGATAGTAAGAAAATCAAGGCATAAGAGACAACTAGTTATAGAAAATTAAGATGAGAAATACGGAAACATTATAATAAAATACTGAAAACAATTAATGCATGTGAAGGTCATATTTGACGAGGCTTATATCTTTGGACTTTCCTATAAAATTTTGCTCTTTCTTACAATGATACAAATTGAACGAGGAAGAAACAAAATCAAATCATTTTAGATCCTTTCAAACTAGCTAGAGCTCAAAAGAATGTCAAACTTTCAAACAAATAGAAAGACTTCTGATATGGCTACAGTGGATAATAGTTGGACTCGCACATTAGCTAGATATTCTCAATGTCTTTTTGTGCATTAACGTTAATTACATGTGCCTCTTCCGCTAAGGTGGTGACTAATGACTTGCATTATCAGTACTGTGCCACCCCCTGCTGGTGTACACATGACTTTGTACCAGTACTATTGTTCTATTGTTACAATTTGTTTTCCAACCAAAGTTTAGCATGTGATTATAGTGTTTCTTTTACCATGTCTCATGGTAAATTTTAACTTTATCCTAGTCTAAGCTAATTGTAGCCCAAGCATAGCCAACTAATTAGCAAGAATCGCACCCGCTACTCAGTTTCCATTTTGCTATTTTTGAACTTGTTATCAGTATTGACAAAGTTCAAACAAAAGTGTTCATATGTGTGTTATCCTCATGGCAGTTCAAAATACCCATATATAAGGATATTGTTTATGGTCTCTAGCTTGATTTACTAGTCTATATTAGGAAACTGAAGAGCAAACGACATGGATTATTCCACAAGCCACGTAGTCATAACATAAGTTTGAGGTTGCGAACTTGATTTTGTGCAGCTCAATACAACTAGCACCATTATAGACGTGATAGTTTCAAACATTATACATACGAGTCTGGATCGTAAAGCCCAACTTCTCCTTTCTCTCTTTTCACTTTCTATACAACTAGCAACATATAGTCGATCTAACTAATTAAGGTGCTTAATTTTATTTTATTATCCCCCCCTTACCTGACAAGTTATTTCTACTTCTTCCATCCCGTGGCTAAGATCGTAGTTTAGGATATCGCATCCAAGTATTTCTTTATGTCCCACTTTAATTGGAGTATAAAGATATCCTTAAGATGGGATAAACTATATTCTTCGATCTTTTTTTCCTGTGACAGTCATGACAATGAAACTTGTCTTGATGAAATACTCAATCCAATTCTACAGTCAAGAGGAGGTTCCTCGGATGGTAAGCAGCCCTCACCAAGGGAACTAAAGGTGTGGGAGCTCTTAGGCAGGGGTAAAAACAAAAAAAATTTAAAAAGCCAATCATAAAAACTAACCTAAACTTCCAGATTAAGCACTCAATGACGGGATGGAACTACCCTCACATTTTCTCATAGCTGACAATTTATCTTTACCTGAAGTTATTTAATAATTTGAGCTATAATGATCCACGATATCTCCTATAGAATTAAAAATGTAAAAATCATCTCTCAACCTCATTAATTGAGTAATTGGCCAACTCACTACCGGCTAGGCAAACTGTCATTTATATATATACACATATAAACGTTTGTGTGTATGTGTTTGAGCGTGTATATAATTGATCAGTAAATTAAGTACCTCACTACAACTATCATCAAGTGAATTCTGTTGGATTTGGAATGTGCATTACAGAAACTAACAACTAAAATTCATTACTGCATAGGTGCGGAACTGAAGACGGCTGGTCTAGCTCAATTACATATCAAGTTCTTTCATCAACACGCCAATAGAGAGATGCATCTTTCTATTTCAATCTATATACTCATATTTTCCTTCAAACAAGTTAACATATTTTTTAATCTAACTTATTCTTGATAAAACTTGGTCTATTCCATACCTCAAAAGAAGAACTCTAACTTAGTCTATTCCATACCTCAAAACAATCTATTCTAACGACTGCTTGAGATAAATTTCAACAATCTATTCAAAACAATCTATTCCAATAGGCAAGAAATAATCTATTCCATACCTCAACAAGTTGCAAAAAACGACCTATTCCATACCTCAATGAGTTGCAAAAAATAGAAATTGAGATGAACTAAGTGTTTGTGGAAGAAATTGAATGCGAACTCATTCAAAAAAATACGAACTCATTCAAGAAAATGCGAACTCAGTGAATGGATTGCTTGCAAAAAACGGCTGCTTGAGCCTATGCGAACTCATTCAAGAAAATGAAGGGTTTTGAGAAAACTGAGGCAAAAAATGATGTAAAATAAAAAAGAGGGAAAACGAAAAATAGTTTAGAGGGAACGCCCAATTCCGCTTTTGACGGAAAGAAATCCGTCACAAATAATTTTTTTTTGTGACAGAATAAATTCGTCACAAATTTTTATTACATTAATTACTTTTTAAAAAAAAATTATGTGATGGAATTCTCAATCTGTCACAAATTTAGTCACGGAGTTGTGAAAGTAAGTTATTATTTTTTCTCATCAGCTTTAATTTGTGATAAAAATATGTCTGTCACAAAAATTATATTTTAAATCTATCAAAAATTTGTCACAAATCTGTTACTTTTTGAATATTTATGTGAATATAAAAAAATTAAAATTTTTATATTTATGCAAAAATAATTCATCAAAATTGTGTCACAAATTGTGACAGAAGTGTTCCATCTCAAATATTCCATCACAATTTAACCATTTTATTATAGTGATAGTTAGGTACTTCAGACTATTCAATACCAAATATATTAAGTACTAATTAATTTTGACTTGCCAGTTATCAAGTAAGTAAGTTAACTTCATGAGTTGATGAATGCACACACCAACAACGGCTAAATTCTGCAGTACCTTAGTACACTATTGTCCAGAAGTTCGTGCAATTTCTAATAAATCTGACATTAACTCAATATTTTGATGAAAATTGAAATTTCGAAAAGAAGAGGTTAAGTGAACAGTAAAATTAGACAAAGGGATGTGAAAGAAGTTGCAACAAATTTCACCTAAAGAGAAGAATGTGACTCTTTAAGGAACATTTAGTAACAGAAAAAAATGGGGTTAATTACTTGTAAAATAAACAAAAATCAAAAGATTACTACTTTAACCACCTCATTATTTACTAATTGGATTAGCTGGATACAAGTTACAGCATCTAAATCCAGCAGTCATTTATCGGAATATATTTTAAAGTTACTGCAAGTATTTAGTTTATTAATAATATTCTCATACCCATGCCATCCTCCCCGTGTATGAGACGTGGAGTGTCAGTTGCCTAATGATTGAGAGGCGCTGTCAGCTAAACTGTATTATCAATTTAAGCAGCTTTAATATGGATTAATTAGTTAAGTTCCTTAATTAATAATTCTTTATGAGAAAAGTTGGATGAAGGCTAATTAATCATTCCTAGAGTGACAGGTGTTTCATGGATATATATTAACGAAATTAACACTTCATAGTTGGATGCAACATATAATTTTGTGGCACATGGTATATCTCTATTACAGCTTAAAAAAAAAAGCAAAACACAGTAAGAAAGGGCCACTACTACTGTTGCTCCACGTGAATTAATCCCTCTCTTATAGTTCTAAATTAATTACTTCCTAACTAAACTTACAAAATAATTTATTTATTTATTACTTTTGCTGAATTTGAGTTCTCCCGGAAAAGAATTACTCCTCCCTCCTAATTTAAAAGAAGAAGACAACTTTTTATAATTTGTGGTCCAATAAAATTTTAAGAAAAAAGCACATCATATGGCCAATTTAGAAAATTATACTAAAAGTTATCATTTCAAAGTAATGTCAGCCTATCAGTTGGACTTTTCAATTTCATTGGCTGACTATTTCCAATTTTGGATCATTTTGGGGCATTTTTTAAAGAAAAAATAAATAAAGTACCATACTTAAGTATTAAATTATAAAGTACCATACTTAAATATTAAATTATAAAAAATAGTAACACTTTTATCAAATTATATTTTGTAGCATATGTATTTGAATGTATTTGTATTTTTGTAGCAACAGTTTGCAAAAATACAAAATACATATCGATCATAAGGGCAGTAAAAATCATATGTATTTATATTTTTGTAGCAACAGTTTGCAAAAATACAAAATACAACTTGTTATATTATGTAATTATGAAACTATTGCTATGAAACTCATAATTAAGAAGATAAGTATGCTATTTCTGGATTTTGCCATTTTTTAAAAGGTAGTTAAGTTTTTTTTGTGTGTGTTGTTTTGCTATATTTTTGGGGGCTAAAGGAAATTTATCTTTTTTTTAAATAATTAAATACAATTATATAAAAATTATATGATTATTGTATAGAATATGTATAAAAATTGTATAGTTACTGTAAGTTATATATATGACGGGTATAGAAACTTTATCAATATGATAGTGAAATTCTATAATTTTTGTATAAAATACATATCTGTAAATATATATATATATATATAATGGTATAGAATATGTATATAAATTGTATAGTTGTTATATAAAATATGTCTCTGAATAATAATAGCAGCTAAAGGATGTATAAAATTTAAATAGAAACTATATAAAAATTGTATGAAAACTGTATAATTATCGTATAGAATATGTTTTTGTATATGATCTTTATAGAAAGTATGTCTTGTTGTATATAATATGTACATGCATCGGATGTGAATAAGAATTGTATCATTTCTATATAAAAATGTGTATGTATCATTATTGGATAAAATAGGTTATTTTTATATAACATATAAAAATACACTCATTTTGTATTTGATTGATTAAAAATTGCAATTACAGTATTACAATTTCTTATTTAATTGTTAAAAAAAACTACAAAATCTTATGTGATTGTTTTTTTGGTAGAATTAAAAACAACAATAGAGGGCAACATTTGTTTTTGCTAGAACTAAGAAAATAATAGAGAATAATTATTTAAAAAAAAAAAAAAAGTACCAGCGGCCCAAACGAAAATAGAGTTAGTCGCTGTCATTAGCCAGTGACATGGCTAGAATTGAAGTTTTGAAACATTCGTCATTCTCGTGTCATTTATTTCAGATCCTAATTTTAAACAACTCTACAACTATAAATTATTTTATTAAAAAAAATTAAGATATTTATAGTCAAAATATTTCTAAAAAAAAAGTATGTAATCCTCTCTCTTTTACTTGTTTAATTGTAGTTAGGCTCTGTTGACACCTAATTTTTATCCTCCACAACCCAATTTAATTTTGAATTTCTTTAATATTAAAATAGAGTCACAACAATTATTTTATTCCAATAAATACAATTTAGAATATTTATTTGAGTTAATTTTGTCATTTAATTAACGATTATACATTTTCATATTTTTATACGAGAATGTATAAATTTTGTTATTTAAATGAACATTCTTTATTAAAATTAGACTTTTATTGATTACACTTGAAAATTAATCCAAATGGATAAAGTCTTGATTTTAAATATGATTTGTCTTGATTTTAAATATGATTTGTTCTCAAAATATTCTATTTGGAGGAATATTTGTTTGATTTTTATCAAATCAAGAAACTCGAGGTTAATTTGTTACTTGATTCGTGTTGGATTGTGATTCAATTTAGTGAGTTAATTAAATATGACCTCAATTGAAATCAAATTGGCCCCAATTGTAATGCAATTGACCAATGGATATTCAATTTGGTTAGAATTTAAACAAGTCGCCTAAATTATAATTCAATTTTAATCCCCAAAATTACCGTTTCCTAATTGGAATTATTTTAATCTAATTAAATTTAATTAGGGTTATTTAATAACCCCAATTAGATTTAATTAGGGTTATTAAATAACCGTCAATTCTTCGGCCCAGTTTCAATGGAATGCACCAAATCAGCCCATCCGATCCGCCCATTTCTTTTCTTCTTGACATAATCAGCCTACAACAACAGCTAGCCCAACAACCCATTCCCTCCTTACCAGCCCAACATCATAGCATAACCCAGCCCAGTCCCCTTATTTTTTTCCTTAATCATTAACAGCAACATCATCTATAAACACCGAATAACAACAGCCAAACCCGATACCAACAATCCCATACGTGTACAGCTCTCAACCAACAATGCGACAACAACGATCTCAACGGCGACCCACCACCCAATTCCTCTTTTTCTTTGACCCAAAGCAGAAACCCGCACAAAAACCCGTATCCGAACTAAACCCAGTGACCCGCGAATGTCTAGCTCAGCAACCCGTTGGATTCCAACGATGATGAACAACTCATCATCAAACCGTTTTGTACGATTTTCGTACAATTTCTACAACTCATCCTAATCCTCAATTTCAAAATTTGAATTCCCCTTTCTACAAGGTCAAAATTACCCCTCGATTTCACCAATCCCACATCTGTGGGGGTTCAAAATTGAATTCCCCATTCTTTCTATAAAAAACCAACGATGGTTCATAAAGAAGGTAAGCCTTGAAGGTGGATAAAAACCTTTGAGCAAAGAAATCTCATTTTCTTAGTATAAAAGTTTTGCTTCATAAAATTCATCGATTAATCAAAGTTTTCGAGTTGACGATGACACTTTTCGGTGATGGGTGGATTCCGATCAAGCTTGAGTCTTGTTTTGCTGCTCCGGAACAGGTAATACTTCGTCTCTTTTAGCTTCAAATATTTTTCTATTCTTCTAGTTGATCCTCCTTTTAGTATTTTAGCTGTATAATTGTATTACTCGTAATCATAATGATAATCGTAGTTGTTGGGTTGTTTTGTTGTAGAGGCCTTGCAGGCCGTAGGTTGATTGTGATGATATTTTCGTTGCGATATTCCTGTAATTTCAACCTCGTTCTGTGTTAAATATTTTCTTTTCTGCGTGTTTATGTAGTTTACTGACATATGAGCTTTTGAAATGTTTGCTTTTCTGTGTTTCTATATAGTTTACTGAAATATAAGCTGTTGAACGTGTTTGTTTTCTGCGTGTTCATGTATTTTGCTGAAATATGAGCTTTTGAATGCATCTTTTCCCTTCGTCTTGCTCTATAAAGATAAAAAAGGTGTCGATAGAAAATTGACTATACCATGTTTTGTCTGGCAACTTGAATTGAAAATCGCATCTTGATGAAATCTTGCACAATGTATGCTCTTGATTTCTCTCATTCACAGTCTTTTGGGTCTCTCTAGATATGATGTTGTTCATATACTGCTGGCATTCATGTATTTGAAATCGTAACCTAGCATAACGTCAAGCTCTTACCCTTTTTTTAGTCTTTAATGTCTGTAAGTATCATGTTATGAAAACGTTCCTATCTTTCTTTTGATAGAAATAATACAGTATCTTGGTGATCCAAAAAGTTGTCTTTTTCATCATTGAATAGCTTCCATCATTGAATAGCTTTCTTCTTTGTGTCCCAACTAAAGGCAGTGCGCTAATTTGCCTCGTATATTCGTTGGAGAATCCGTTTTAACTCTTTTCTAAAAATTTTGGTGATTATATTGGCACCATACGTGATTGAAAGTAGTTAATATTTGGTCAATTAACCTGCTTAACACTTTCCTGAAATAATGTAGAGATTATAGAGTGTGGATTTATTTGTTTAGAGTGTTATGATTAATACATTCATTAACTAATTGACTCGCTTGCAAGCCATACACTTTTCATAATCTTGGGGTTCATGTATTTAGACATTTTTATAGTTCACGTGTCTATATATAGCAAGTGAATTACTATTCTCTTTCGCCTAAATGTTATGCTTTTATTGCATAATTTATCTATAAGTGTAAAAAAACTCTCGAGAACATACATTAATTCATTCATCTTTTTCTTTGCATGAACTCGCTCTAGATATATCAACGAAATATTGATAATAGAATGGGTGAGGCTGAGAATGAAGATGCGGATGATGAATTGTAGTTTTTAGTCTTTTTGTATGTTTTATAGTCTTTTGTGGTTGGTTGATTGTATATTAAATGATTGGTGGGCTGTATTGTAAATAATTTGATTTGATTTTTAGTAAATGATTGGTGGGATGTATTGTAAATAATTTGATTTTTAATGTTTGTATTTTGGAAATTTTCAATATTTTTTTAACAAAATTATCAAAAAAAAACGATCACATGTGGTCAATTTTTCTGAAATTTTTTACCAAAAATCGACCAAATATGGTCAGTTTTTAAAAATATTTTTAGAAAACCGACCACATGTGGTCGATTTTTTTATAAATTAATTAATTAATTCAAATAAAAAATCGATTACATGTGGTTTTTTTTTTTATAAAAATAAATTAATTAATTTAAAGAAAACTGACCACTTGTGGTCGGTTTTTTTATAAATTAATTAATTCAAATAAAATACCAACCACATTTGGTCATTTTTTTTTATAAATTAATTAATTAATTTAAATAAAACCGACCACTTGTGATCAGTTTTTATAAAAATTAATTAATTAATTTAAAAGAAAACCGACCACTTGTGGTCGGTTTTAATAAAATTAATTAATTAATTTTAAAATAAAACTGACCAATTGTGATCGATTTTATTAAAATTAATTAATTAATTTAAAAAAACACGACCACTTGTGGTCGGTTTATTTTGAATTTTTTTATTTTTAAAATTATTTTTTTCTATTTTAATAAAATAATAATGAATTTTAAAAATATATATATATATTCTTAAAAACCGACCACACGTGGTTGATTTTTAAAAAGCTACCACAATTTTATCGATCACACACTTTGATCGATTTTATGGTCGAAAATTGAGAAAAAGTGACCACTTATGATCGATTTTCCTCTTTTTTTAGTAGTGATATACTCTAAGAAAAAAGTTTAAAAAAAAACAAGAAAACAAAAACAATTTTTTTTATAATAAATAAGTAAAACTTACGGATAACAATTATCTCACGATTTATAAATAATTATTTGTATTTATCTTTTAGGTATTTTGATGATATAAAAATTATTTTATCGTCTTAGGATATACAAATTAAGTGCAATGAAACATGGGAAGATGATAGAAAGGAGTTGTTGCCTGCATTGTTATTTTATAAATATACGAGGACAAGTAGTGGGTGTTGTGTTGTTTTATTGTTGGCTTTCACTTAGTCCTTTACTACTACTACAATATACTCTCCTCATCCATTCTTATTTTTTCACTAAATTACAAATAGTTGTCAAATTTTACTTTTTCAAATTAAAAAAATTAAAAGATAATTTACTATTTTAAACTTTATTTTATCTTTATTATTAAATATTATATTCATTTTCAACGTTAGATGACTTATAATTAATAAAATTAATATAATAAAATTATATTTTTTATTTATTTCTTAAAAAATATATCAAATCAAATATAAATAAATAAAAATATGCAGGTAGTGGCCGAACACTAAAAGGAGGTGGGAACAGAGGTTAGGTAGGATCTTTATTGAAGAGATAAAAAAATTAAAAAGATTCTGCCACTTGTGGATTGTTGGTTGGAGATTTTGTGTGCGATGTTAATAATCCCCTTCTGTAGAAGAACGCATTTATTCAGTGGACTCACTAAATTTGTTAGCTTTGCGTGACAGGGACAGCTAGACATTTAGTTGGGCATGTACCCACATTTGTATTTGCACTTAATAAAATCCTCAACTTATTTATCTGTAATAATAAATTACACAAAATTTAAATTTAAAAAATTATATTATTTAATATTTTTTATCTTTTTAAAATTTATATAAATTTTTTAT
Source organism: Capsicum annuum (assembly GCF_002878395.1). Classification (NCBI taxonomy): domain Eukaryota; kingdom Viridiplantae; phylum Streptophyta; class Magnoliopsida; order Solanales; family Solanaceae; genus Capsicum; species Capsicum annuum. The sequence goes on along the minus strand of NC_061117.1, from coordinate 187,236,887 downwards.
TTTTAACTTTACACTTAATATATATCAACAAAACTCACATCTTATTTTTTTTCTGCAAACTATTTATATGAAGTAGTAGATCAAAATATTAGTTACCTTTAAAAACTTTTTTCATTCTATTGGATCATCAACAATTATGGCTCTGTCACTATATTGAAATTCCAAACCAATTCGACCCTTTAGTAAACTTATGTGTACATGAATTCTCTTCCACACTTTTAATTTAGAATTGATATGTGGTTCACCTTCATTCCACTCTCAAGATGACGTTAACGTAAATAGTACTCCAACTCCGTCAGGTATTCTGGCCTAAAGGTTTCATTATCGGCTATACAACCATTAACACATAACTCTTTTAAATCATCTATAAGAGAACTTTCTTCTTCTGGAGTCTATGTCCTTCAGGTTAAAGGTGTTGATCTTCTTGATCTTTTGGTGGATTTATTGAAGATTTTTCGTTATCCATCTTTGTTTATACAATCTTGTGAAACTAATCATCATTAATATTAGTTACCATCATAAGGAGCATAATTATCTTTAAAATATTACTTAGCATCACAATAAATATTCACACATTTTACAAATGAAAAATTAAAAACATAAAGTACTAATACATCAAAAAAACTAATTAAACAGTAGCTTTAACAAAATTTATATCACAAACAGCTAAAAGTGATACACCTTACTGTAATATCAAAAATTAAAGAGGAAAATATCTAAAACACTATAAAACATATTACAAGCACGAAATAATTAAAAATATCAATTATTTAAGTTTGCATTCCACATTGATTGAGCCAACTCATCCCTCCATGTAGTCCATTCCTTTGATGATTCAACAACATCAATTTTATCTTGTTGATATTCTACTTGTTCTTCCATATCAATATATAAGGGACCCACTTTCATCTTTCAACGAATAAAATTGTGTATCAAACAACAAGCACTAATGATCCTATTATGAATCTTTACTGAATACCATGAAGCACTTCTAAGAATTTTCCAACGTCCTTTCAAGAGATCAAATGTCCTTTCAATAACATTACGAGCCCTAACATGTTTCATATTGAAAAGCTCTTCTCGACATTGAGATGGTGGGTTGTCACTTTGTCAATCCCTTAATCAATATCTATGCCCTTTGTAAGGTGAAAGAAAATCATTTTCATTTGTATATCCTCCGTCACATAAATAATAATTACCTATAATATAAACAAAAATTAGTTACTTTTATGTAACATTATTGATGTAATATAATTTTAATGTGAGCATGTGAATTATATTACCCTCAGGAATGTTCAAACCATTTGTTCGCGTTATAGCATTTCGTAATGCACGACCATCAGCAACTGATCATTCCCAACCAGGTAATACATAAGTAAAATTGAGATTTCTATCACAAACTCTCAGTACATTAGTTGCTATTTCTTCCTTTCTTGTCTTGTATCTTGGTTTGTCCTTAGATGAAACTCTAATTTGAATGTAAGTACCATCCAATGCACCTAAACATCCCTATAAAATCAATTATAGTATCATCTCAAATTATTAAAATTTCTTTGTAAAATTATAGTTTTTTACTTTACTTGAATTAATAGATACTCAATTGAAAGAGGATATACCTTAAACCATTTTCATCGATCATCACTCTCATTATCAAGCATCGATTTGGGATTAACAAGTAATAATGGAGCTAGTTCGAGAATAGCTCTCAAACATTCGTTGAAAGCTTGACTTACACTCCAACCCGATCTAACATAGTCAATCTTAATGGATCTATTCTTCTTATGATGAGCCAAAATATTTAGAAACATTGTTAACATTTCACCACTTGACATATTTGCAATCAGTCAAACCTCCAACTTCCTTAGTTAAGAGAACTAAAGTGTGAATGGAATTTCTATCCATTCTTAACTTATCGATACATGTTGTATCGTTGTCTTCTATGATACAATTCAAATGAGATATAATTTTAGGAACTCGATTATTCATATGGTACCTAATCATACGCTTATTTCTTCTTATAGAATGACCGTAAATAGCCATATAAAAAAAAATACACATAACAAGAAAGTGATGGCACAATCTGTGCTCAAGGATGATAAAGTATTCAATATCGGATTGTAGTTGATGATCCATAAGAAAACCTAATTTTTTCACAATAAAAATGAAAAGAGTTGATACAAAAATAAAATTAATTTTACAATTAGAAAGAATCAACTAGCACAATTTTATAATTTCAAGCGGATAAAGAGAATAAGTTTTTCTAAAACATATTAGAAAGAGGCTAAAACTAATATTTCATCATCAAAACGAGAGAAAAGGACCAATTAATAACAAATTAAATCCACAATTGTGATTTTCACATATTGCTCTTTCATATATAGTTGGTACTATTTCACAAATTTCATCTCAATCGCACTTATTTCAAGCAATACCTATTGATTCTTAAACAACTATCATTTCTCCAATTATATGCTAAGTAAAATTTATCGAACATCCTAAAGCATAACATTCACAAAAGATTTTTGACTTTTGCTATTTGATAGAAAACTTATAAATGATAGAAAAAGAAAAGAAAGAAATGAGTTTCGAAATAAAATTTAACCTTGTGGGTGATAGAAAAACAAATGACAAGATTATCTTCAAGTATTCTCCATGTATAGTTCATCCATGAAGAGAAGCAGCGGCAACAATTCTGCAAGATACCGCACAACCATATGAACTGCAAGCACACACACATATGTGTGTGTGTGAAATGAAAATTATAGGATTTGAGGGTATTTTTGTCATTTTATATTTTATACCAAGAATAAATTAAGTTGGGATAATAATTCCACCATATCTATGGATAACTTATTCCGGGACTAATTATTAAATTTCGGGATAAGTTATCCCAAATATTGACAACCAAACGAGTGATTAAAATTTTTATCCCGCAATTATTATTTTATTCTAAAATTATTTACTTTAATACCTCACACCAAACGACCCCTAAGTGGACTAACTAAATTTGCTAGCTTTGCGTAATAGGGACTGCTAGACATTTAGTTGGGCATGTACCCACGTTTGTACTTGCACTTAATAAAATCCTCAACTTATTTATCTGTAATAATAAATTATACAAAATTCAAATTTAAAAAATTATATTATTTAATATTTTTTATCTTTTTAAAATTTACATAAAATTTTGATTTTCAGCTTTACACTAAATATATATCAACAAAACTCATATCTTATTTTTTTTCTCCACCATTAACTCATGCAAGCTATTTTTTTTCCAAAGATTTTCTTCCCTAAAATTTTTCTCAAATTATAATCAATTAAAACATCTTCCACCTCCAAGACATTTTTTCTTAAAGATTTAGTTCCCTAAAATCTCTCCCAAATTATCATAAGTTAAAATATCTTCCATCTCCATTACTCCATCTTCTTCAAATCGTCAATGTATTACATTAAATTATAATTTTTTTCAATTATTTCAAAAAGGCGAGTTAATTATTTAAATGAATTTTAAGTTAATATTAAACCACGCAGATACATATATAAAAATATTAATTTTCTGGATACATTTTCATAGTGTAACGGTGATTCATATGAATGATATTTTTGTTATCAGTATATAAGTGATACATTTGTTAATAGTATATAAGTGATATATTTTGCTGTTAGATTATTGATGATACATTTTATTGACAATGTATGAGTGATACATGTGTGATCAGATTATTGATGATACATATGTTCTAAATGTTTCTATATCTATTATATATTTTTTTATTTATTTATAAATGGGTGATACATTTAACATATGAATAAAGGAATCATCTTTTAAATTGTATTTTTTTTAGTATATTTATTTCAACTACAAAAATGTATCACTAATATAATAGATAATCTCTTAAAACTAATGTAATATTAATGTGAATCACAAAACTTTTATAAACATTTAATATAAATCATATAAATTTCAATCTCACATTCTTTAAATATGGATCAAAAATTTTAAATTTTAACTTATATGTCAAATATGCTAAATTTATCATATATATTGAATATATAAGAGTGCTTAATATGCTGTGGGAAGAAAAAAAAAAAAAGAATCAGTAGCTTTACTTCAAACCAAAAAGAAGAAGAAGAATTAAAGGGAGCACATGAATGTTGCTGTTATTGTCCAATTCAATAAATTGTCCAGTTCAAGAAAAGAGTTTTTTATGACGCAATTCCTTGAACTGTTTTTTGCTTTTGAATTCTAACAAAAATTGCTGAAATCAAAACATTTATTATTTGTCTTCGTAGGATGGAAGAGAATTTGTTACTTCCTTAAATAAATATCTAATTAATTTTAAATGTATCACTTTTTATACGTATTAAGTTAAAACAAATGTATCACAATTTTAAAAAATTGGAATATAATGTAATTAACCAAATAGTTGGGATAAAAATGTAATAACACTTAAACATTCAGGGATTTATGTAAGTTACCCGACCTATCTGTAATGTGGCACTTAAATGGACATTTGGCCATTTAGGAACAAATGGAGTATAATGTCTATTACAAATTGGTTGAGTGATAAGTATTCTTTATTTTTTCTTATTAGAAAATTTGACTTCAAAATTTATAAAATAAAATCCTTTCCGAAAGAAACTGTTATAAGTTTTAAACCCACCACCCCTCTTCAGTGAATTTCGTAAAGTGAATTCGAATTAATCGAGTATCGGAGGCACCGTGTATCGCGAATGAAACACAAAACAAATTATCTGTAAAGAGTAGGCTTAGCCATTCATTTTTTGTCGTTTTATCACAAAGAAAGGTTTGGAACGTGGTATTGTTTTTAGCTTACTCCTTTTGTGATTGACATTTTATTATGCGATACTATTAACAGTGTGGGTTATGACTCTTAACAACACTATTATTTGACAAATAAAATTGACACAGCTATTTTAAGTTGGCAAAGAGCATGTGTGTGGAAGTTGGGTATGTTAGATTGGATAGGGTTAAAAATTGTGATTTTGCATACAGACAATTTGTTGACGATTATATTAGGACTTATTTTGAGGTATTCTGTATACATGGTGCCGGTTCTTTCTTACTTTTCCTTATTTGATGGACTTCGAATTTGGTATACTTATCTACTTTTTATAGGATAATAAATACCTGGCATTTAATAAAAGTCATTTTTTTTTATAGAAATTTGTGAATTTAAGCAAGGGGTCTATTGATAGCAACTTTGCTATCACAAAGGAAGAGATGATGCCTACTTATTTTATACTATTCACAAATTCTATTTATGAGATCACACTGAATAAGTTTGCTTTGGAATATGTCATTATAAGTTTGATAGTAGTTATCGAATACTCAACTTTGAGGTAGGAGATAAAAAATATTAAAAATAATTCAGCCAAGTGTGAATTGTGTTGGTTGGAGATTTTTTGTGTGGTAGTAATGATCCCCTATCGAAGAAGAATGCATTTATTACGTAGACCAACTAAATTTGCTTGCTTTGTGCTACAGGGACATGTAGACATTTAGTTGGGCATGTAACCGAGTTTGTACTTGCATTTGCTCTCCATCCTAATTTACGTGATTTCTATATCAAAGAAAAAATCGATGAATGTTTGATTTCAGGTTATAAAAGTCGTTTTGGGGAAAGATTATTTACACCTCCATCTCTACTTGATGAATTTTCTTGCCTGAATTCAAATTAGTCGAATCTCATTATATATATCCAATATCAAGTGCAAAACAAAAAAGAATATTTCCCTTTTAAATTATCTGTAAGGAGTAGGGGTAGCCATTCATTTTTGTTCCTTATATTAGTAATGTTTGGAATACTTTCCTAATTGTGTGATAATGTGGTCTTGTCTTTAGCTTACCCCTTGCGTGGTTGACAATTTATTATGCGATATGCGACAATATTTTTTAAGAATATTAATTTAATGTTTTGTTATAGATTTTGGTGAAACTTGAAATTAATTAAGTGGAGGTTCGGGGATCTCACTATTTCGATGTAATTACTTGTATGTTCCATTAAAAAAAATAGAACTGGTATATTTTAAATAGAGTAAGATAAGTTCCCAGCTGTAACAAATTTAAAATGCATTAAGGGATTGTTTGTTTCATGAATTAAATATGTAGCGATTATAGTTCCGGAATTAGAATTCTTGAACTAATTAATTCTATTTGAGAGGTAGGATGAAAGAAATTCCAAGTTTTATAGAATAAGGTGGAATATTGTTTATTTTTGGTTAATAGGTGGAATATTTTTATTATTTGAAGTAAAGAGAAAGTATTTAACATAGAGATTTCAGTAATGGAGTTTTACTCCTTGTATTTCATCTGATAAATTACATAGAAGAGGAGCTATTTAGATCAGCTGATATTCCACTAATCTTTCCTCTTATCTAACTAACTTAAAACTAACTCTAGGATTAGTTACATAATACATTCAATACAAAAAGACTCATTTACTCTTAATGACTTATATACCAACAAATTAAATATCTTAGGATTAAGCTGAGATAAAATTTATATTGTGTTAAATTGATAATATAAATTTATCTGATAATATAAATTTATGCCCTCAATCGAATGCAATATAAATTTCATCCCAAACTTAAATCTGAAATATCATATTTTATCCCTGTTAATATTCGAAGAACAAGCTGAAAATATGAAGAATCAGTGAAAAATAAGATGAAAACGTGAAGAAGCAGTGAAGAACCATAGAAGGTTCTCGAGAGAGAAAAGAAGAGAGAAGTCAGAGTTTTTCTTATTATCTGAGAATGAAAAATAACCATCCAAACTAAAATATCTGAGTACAACAAGTTACATATACATAAACACATTGGCCAATCAGAAATAGAGAAAAAGTCGGGCAAAGCCCAGTACATCCGCCCATAAATAAATGGCCCAAATACATTCTGAATAAAATCTAACTACTAATCTCCAACCCCCATCCCCCGCAAGTTGGAGGGGGAGATGATACCCAACTTGTGAAGATGAGTATGATGTTGAATACCAGTCAACCTCTTAGTAAACATATCAACAAGCTGGGAAGAGCTGGATGTGTGAGATAAGGTGATCAGACCTTCAGATAGCTTGGTGCGGACAAAGTGGCAATCCAATTCAATATGCTTGGTCCACTTATGGAAGATAAGATTCTTGGCTATATGTATAGCAGCCTGGTTGTTACAAAATAAAGGAATAGAAGTAAAATCATGAAGACCAAAGTCAGATAATAGGAGAGTTACCCAGGTGATCTCAACAGAAGCTTTGCTCATGGCCCTATATTCAGCCTCAGCAGAAGAAAGAGAGACAATGGTTTGCTTTTTAGATTTCCAGCCAATCAGGCTATCACCCAACAATACACAATAACCAGTCACAGACCTACGACTATCAGCACAAGCACCTTAATCACTTTCATAATATACAACAATAGATATATCAAGAGTAGAGGAGAAAAATATACCAAAATCAGCAGTGCCCTTAAGATATCGGAGAAAATGCAAGGCGGCAGTTATATGAGGTACGCAGGGACATTGCATAAATTGACTAAGATGTTGGACTGCAAAACAAATGTCAGGGCGGGTATGTGTGAGGAAATTAAGCTTTCCAATTAAGCACCTGTACTCCTCGGGACTAGGCAAAATATCACCCACCCCAGCTTTTAGTTTAGTGGTGAGTTCAAGAGGGCAAACAACAAGAGAACAATCCAGACTGTTATGAGAAGATAACAAGTCATGAATAAACTTCCATTGGTGAAGTAAGACACCCGAATCACTGTAAAGGACCTTGATACCTAAAAAATAGTTAAGGATACCTAGGTCTTTGATTTGAAAGATGGAGTGTAAAAAGGACTTAAGGGCGGCAATCTCAGATAAGTCGCAACCACTGAGGATGATATCATCAACATAGATGGCAATCATAACAAGAGAATCACCAGAACCTTTCTTGAATAAAGAATAATCATTAAGGGAGTGTGTATAGCCCCTTGAATATAAAACAGCAGATAACTTGGCATACCATTGCCTTGAAGCTTAGCGCAAGCCATAATGGGATTTTTGGAGTTTGCATACAAGAGGAGCGGTAACAGTACTAAAATCAATAATTAAGCCAGGAGGTAATTTCATATAGACCTTGATGTGTGAGCAGATGCTAACACATTTGAGGCTTTTAACTAAGAATAATTGCAAAGTCTTAAGCAATTTTTGTCGTTTTTATTGTTTTATGTTTGATTTTGCAGTAGAAGCTGATATAATAGAGAACCAACAAGAATGGAAGCAAAGAAGTTGAAATCTGAAGAAATCTAAAGAAAAGTGTGGCTGACAACTTATGTGATAAGTTGTCAGCCCCGTGATAAGCTATCAGCTTCATCGTCAGCAGTAGACAGAGAATTGGCCTAAGTTGAAAACTGTGACGATATTTTGTGATAGGTCGTCAAGGGTCTGATAAGCTGTCAAGAATGTCGTCAGCCTAAGGCAGCACAGGAGAACTGAAGTAGAGCCTTGACGACATTTTGTGATAGGTCGTCAAGGAGCTGATAAGTCATCAAGATTGTCGTCAGCCTTAAGCAGGAAGAGCCAAAATTGAAGAAGGAGTTGACGACATTTGTGATAAGTCGTTAGCCTCCTGATAGGCTATCACAAATGTCGTCACCTAATCCGAGGGATTTCTGAAATTTTATTATTTTGTTTTCTTATTTAGGGTGAACTAATTAAAGCCTTTTTTAGGGGTTTCTTGGAGAGGCCCACACATTGAGTTTTGACGATACTTTGATATTTTTTCTCTTTAATTTCTTGGCTTGAAAAAACAAATACTTTAAAGAGATTATTATCATTATTTTGGGATTTTCTTTGTGATCTAATCTGTGATTCACTATTTATTATTCTTCTGGTGGTAAGTTTAACTTTCAAAGCATGAATACAACTCATTGTTTCGATTTTAGCATTATGAGTAGCTAAATTCCAATAACCTGAATTATGGAATCTAGGGTTAGGGCTTGATAAGGTGCTGAGTGATCAGGATTCGAAAGGTGGTAGGACTTTTTGATAATTCTGAGGTTTTAATTAACGTATGTTAGTTGCAAACAATAGATAAAACCCACTTTGATTTACTTGAGAAATAAATCAAATATAGTGGGAAGTGAATTATCAATAGGAACTTGAAAATACTCTGTTTAATAATCAACGTTGTAATAAGATTGGTTAACTTAAGGTAGAATCTGGGCTGTGAATATAAATTCCCTAAGTCCGAGAGGATTGGGTAATTAAATGCTTAAGTAGGTCGAGATACATTTAGGCATAACTTCGATAAAGATAACTTGTTGTCCTATCTACTGTGAGAATCTTGAACTACTATTAGCATCTGTCAAGTACCAAAACTCCTAGGGACATAATTCTGATTTTTCATAAACTCTTGATTACGAACACTTAAGTTAAAGTGACCGACAATTTATTGGCTAATCTCTGAAACCCTCATTTTATATTTTCGTATCATCTGTTTGAATTCAACTTGTAGCTATAGTCTCAAATTAGTTTAATCGCCATTCACATTGTTTCCTGTGGATTCGACCCCGACTCCAAAAGTTGGGTAAATATATTGATGACGACCGCCTTGCACTAAATTGAAGTGTAAGTTGAGCGTTATCGAAAATGGCGCCATTGTTGGGGAACAATTTGACGTATTGAGTTGGTTTGGAATTTTAGCCTACTTGCTTGAATTCAAACTTGTAAATATTTATTTTTAGCTTTCTTTTATTTCTTGTGTTAGGTAGTTTTTTATTTTAGTTTACTTATTACTATGGCATCGTGAATGAACATGAGCTTGGTGGTTGAAAATCTTATCTTGATGATCCATGTACATATTGTAATCGACCTCACTTTTGGCAAGATTATAGATATGCTCCTCGAAGAGGATATATGCACCATCTCCATCCTACCGAGAGTATGATTGGTTTTTATGTGGTGGTCAAGATGGACATTGGAGTGATTTCCCAAATACCCCTTCCCCCCATTGTGCTAACCCAAATTTTAGTTCTTCTTATGATTTTGATCGGTCTTTTGGTCAAAATAGAGAAGAATGAAGCACCGAAAAGAGTGGAATTGAAGCTATGCTTCAACTAATGTTGGATCATATAGACACCAGGAATGATATCATATGTGATATATGTCAAGACATTAGGGCATTTAACAAGGAAAAAAAGAATAGGGGAGATGGATATCGAGGTCAATCATCTATAACACTCTTCTACATTATGTTTATATGATATCATGTATGTGGAATCATTTAGACTAATCAAAGAGTGTGAAGATGAGGAGCAAGAATCCTATAGTGATGTTGAGCTTGATGTTGAACAACCCTTGGTGATTTCCCAACCAACCGAACCATTCATGAATGAATATGCCAAAGATGAGGAAATGGTACTAGAGTCAAAAGAAGAAATCAAGAACAATTCTTGTGAAGATTGTACTCCATTTCGGGGTAAATATACTATTATGGATTCTACTCCGAAATTGAGAGTTAGTCCTCATTCGAACCACTTTTCAACATTATGCTTGGTGGATGTGATAAAAGTCGAATCACTCAAGCAAATGATGAATTTTGAAAATGAGGAAGAAAATTCTTACATTTTGGAGTTTATCATTCCAAAAGGGTATACTACAACCCTAATCTTGAAGGCCAAGAAGCTTAAAGATCGATGTCCATTTAGTGGCTTTTTAAGATTCTTACTATTGCCCAATGAGCCCACACGAAAGTTCGATGCAAAATTGGGCAAGTGGTTCAAGTCTTCGAAGTGGTGTGATAGAACATTCCTTATCATGCTGCCACATTTGCCCAACGAACCTAAAAGATATAAAGATCGAAAGATGGGCCGACAATTCAAATCATCAAAGTGGAGGGATAAAGGATGACTAAATATTGTCGTACCGCGACACTAAATTAGGCGCTTCTTGGGAGGCAACCCAAGGTATTTTGTTATTTGTATTTGTATTATGTTATTGACATCAGATCTTCGCACCCATGGTGCCACAGGTATGTTTCTAACTCTCTTATTTTAGTTTAATGCATTGAGGACATTGCATGATTTTAAGTTGAGGGTAGAGCTACTTGTGGGTGTTGATGTCCTCTTGGAGTTTTTATTGCCGTGCTTCTTTTCTCCGGAGTCTTGTTCCTAGTAGAGCCTACATGTTTAGGCGTATTGTGTTTGTTTTGTGATGTGTTGTGGTTAACTGGAGGAAAAATAAGTATCTAGGATAGTTGACATATTTTTGTTTATTTTTCTTGGAATGATAAATACCTTTCCAATTGTCTATCTGGTAACTGTGTGATGAGCATCTATATGTGACTATTGTGAATCTTTTTATCGTATTAGTATTAGGGATATGATAATCACTGCTAACAACCGAATGGGTAGTAGCCTGTGATGTACCTTTATGCCATGTGTGTGTGAGATGCTACCTAGTTCCTGTTGTATGTTAACAGAACTTGCCCGGTTAGTCTTGCCTTGGTTGTAGGATAGCGGTTAGGAAAGGATCATAGGCCGTTGTTGATATTAGTCCACTTTTAGCCTAAATGACCTTCCATGTGTGTATAATATCCCTTGATCCTGATTTTGAGCCTGAATGCCCATTATTTTTATTATACCTATCACCTTCCCATTTATATCACAATGAACCTGTTTAGGACCTGATCCTCCTTGGATATTATGCACTTTGACTTAGGCAAATAGCCTAAGTTGAAGGTGGCTATCATAGGGGTGTGTGATTTAAAGTGAGTACAAAGAAGGGTAATAATATATATATATATATATATATATATATATATATATATATATATATATATATATATATGTGCAATGCTGGGTGTGGTAGAAACAAATGAGAAAAGAAAAGTTGTGCAAAAGAGAAAATGATTGATTAAATGACCACACCCATCCTGAATTTGCTTAATAAAGAAAGAGAGAAATAAGGGAAAGGTTGATAAGTGAGACCCCAAAAAAAATAGTGTAGTGCCAAGGAGGCTTAGTTACTTTAAATATCGTTGCGTATCATACCAGCCCCAAGCCTACATTACGAACTGAAGGAAAGTCCTATAGTGATCCTAACTTAACTGTCTGAAAGCTTCGGTAATGAAAATAAGGCACGCTTATGATATTTGGCAAACACTGACTGGAACTTCTTACTGAGAGTGAGTGTCTCTTGACCGTCCCTGCAGTTACATGCTTGATTTCATATATAAGTGAGAAGGGACTTCTTTGTTGTACGGGAACATCAGTTGCATTGCTAGTTGCCTACTTGTTTGGGTAGGGTAAAATGTATATAGGCATGGTTATTGTTACTGAGTTGATGTCATATCTTTATTCCTTTCTGTCACATTGTTGATCTTTATGGATATATACAGATGGGTTTAAAGTGATTGAAAATGGGGAGGATAATGTGTTTTGAACTAAAATTGATGATCAACTGTCATAGGTATCTTATGTTTCTCTTGGTTAAGCATCGTAATGTTGTGTTTTAGTTGCTAGAGGACAAGAAATTGTTTTAAGTTGAGGGTGTTGATGTGTAAGCAGATGCTAACAGATTTGAGGCTTTTAACTAAGAATAATTGCTAAGTCTTTAGCAATTTTTGTCGTTTTAGACTTTTTTATGTTTGATTTTACAGTAGAAGCTGATATAATAGAGAACCAACAAGAATGGAAGCAAAGAAGTTGAAATCTGAAGAAATCTGAAAAAATCTGAAGAAATCTGAAGAAAAGTATGGCTGACGACATTTGTGATAAGTCGTTAGCCCCGTGATAAGCTATCAGCTTCATCGTCAGCAGTAGACAGAGAATTGGCCTAAGTTGAAAGCTGTGACGATATTTTGTGATAGGTCGTCAAGGGTCTGATAAGCTGTCAAGAATGTCGTCAGCTTAAGGCAGCACAGGAGAATTGAAGCAGAGCCTTGACAATATTTTGTGATAGGCCGTCAAAAAGCTGATAAGTCATCAAGATTGTCGTCATCCTTAAGCAGGAAGAGCCAAAATTGAAGAAGGAGTTAACGACATTTGTGATAAGTCGTTAGCCTCCTGATAGGCTATCACAAATGTTGTCACCTAATCCGAGGGATTTCTGAAATTTTATTATTTTGTTTCCTTATTTAGGGTGAACTATTTAAAGCCTTGTTTAGGGTTTTCTTGGAGAGGCTCACACATTGAGTTTTGATGATACTTTGATATTTTCTCTCTCTAATTTCTTGGCTTGAAAAAATAAATACTTTGAAGAGATTATTATCATTATTTTGGGATTTTTTTGTGATCTAATCTGCGATTCACTAGTTATTATTATTCTTGTGGTAAGTTTAACTTTCAAAGCATGAATACAACTCATTGTTTCGATTTTAGCATTATGAGTGGCTAAATTCCATTAACCTGAATTATGGGATCTAGGTTAGGGCTTGATAAAGTGCTGAGTGATCAGGATTTGAAAGGTGGTTGGACTTCTTAATAATTCTAAGGTTTTAATTAACGTCTGTTGGTTGCAAACAATAGATAAAACCCACTTTGATTTGCTTGAGAAAGAAATCATATATAGTGAGAAGTGAATTATCAACAGGGACTTGGAAATACTCAATTTAATAATCAGCGTTGTAACAAGGTTGGTTAACCTAAGGTAAAATATGGGATGTGAATATAAATTCCCTAAGTCCGAGAGGATTAGGTAATTAAATGCTTAAGTAGGTCGAGAGACATTTAGGCATAACTTCGATAAAGATAAATTGTTGTCCTATCTACTGTGAGAATCTTTAACTACTATTAGCATCTGTCAAGTACCAAACACCTAGTGCACATAATTCTGATTTTTCATAAACTCTTGATTACGAACTCTTACGTTAAAGTGACCAACAATTTATTGGCTAATCTCCAAAACCCCCATTTTATCTTTTCGTATCATCTGTTTGAATTCAACTTGTAGCTACAGTCTCAAATTAGTTTAATCGCCACTCATATTGTTCCCTGTGGATTCAACCCTGACTCTAATAGTTGGGTAAATATATTGACGACGACCTCCTTGCACTAAATTGAAGTGTAAGTTGAGCATTATCAGACCTCCACATCAAGGTCACCATGTAAGAAGACATTGTTAACATCTAGTTGAAACATAGGCCACTATTTTTTCACAGCAACAACCACCAAAGTTTTCACAGTGGACATCTTCACAAAAATTGAAAATGTCTCATTGAAGTTAATACCTTCAACTTGTGTATCACCTCTAACAACCAACTTATCTTTGTATCTTTCCACACTACCATCAACTTTGTATTTTATCTTATATACCTACTTACAATCAATAGGCTTCTTACCAGGAGGAAGAGGCACAATGTTAGTGGCCAAAGCCTGAAACTCTAATCTCATGGCATCCTGCCATGCATAAATAACAACTGCCTGAGAGGAGCTGCAAGGTTCAACCTCAGTATGATTCTCAGAAATAGAAGGAAAATAAGAGAAGAAATAGAGGCTTAACCAGTAGTATGGGTAAGATAAAAAGGAAGGGAGTAATCTTGAAGGTACTTAGGAATGGTATGGGATCTGGAAGAATGTCTTAAAGGAGGCAAAGAAGGAGCAGGAACAGGTAAGGAGAAAGAAGTTCCAGGGGATTCCCTAGAACATAGATTTGAAAAAAGAACATTAACAGGGCTAGTAGGAGTTCCATCAGAAACTGGAGATTCAGAAGAAGGCACAGAGAAATGAGAAGAACAAGGGCGAGAGAGAGGATCATCAAAGAAAGTAAAGTAAGAGAAAGGACAAGAAGGAGAAACAGGTTAAGAAATAGTAAAAGGAAAGATAGCATCTCCAGATACAAAGATGGACTTAAAAGATAGATTATAAGGTTTATAACCTTTCTTACCAAAAGAATATCCTATAAAGACACAAGGAACAACCTTAGGTGAAAACTTATCCTTGTGGGACATAGTCACAGTTGAGTAGCACAAACACCCAAAAGCTTTAAGATGGGAATAGGCGGGAATCTTAGAGTAAAAAACTTCATAAGGGCTTTTATTATGCAATAAGGGAGAAGGAAATCTATTTATAAGATATATGAAAGTGAGGAGACAATCTCTCCAAAATTTAATGGGAATTGAAGATTGGAATAAGAGAGCTCTAGTAGTTTTAAGTAAATGTCTATGTTTCCTCTCTACAACTTCATTTTGTTGTGGAGTGTGAGAACATGAAGTTTGGTGAATAATTTCTTTGGATGAGAAGAAGGCAGAACCAAACGTACTAGATCCTAACTCAAGAGAATTGTCACTCTTAATGTAAAGTATTTTAGAACTAAATTGGGTTTCAACCATGATAATAAAGGTCTTTAGGAGGTCAAAATCATTGGTTTTGGATCCCATTAAATAGGTCCAAGTGGCCCTAGAAAAATCATTAACAATGGTTAGAAAATATTTAGACCCATCATAGGTAGGGGAATGATAGGGTCCCCAGGTGTCTATGTGAAGCAGTTGAAAAGGTTTAGTGCCTTTAATAGAGCTGTCAGGGAAAGAAAGACTTGTTTGTCTGGCTAATGGGCAAACGGGGAAAAGAAAAGATTGTTTATGTGATAAGAAAGAGTGTAAACCTAGCATATGTTTCATCTTAGAAAAAGAAATGTGACTAAGTCTGTAATGCCATACAACATCGACTTTATTAATAGTGTTTTGAATAATAGGTACAGAGTTAGCTACATTAGTGGAGACTGTAGTAGAACAAGTAGAATTAACAGTTTTACAAGAATCAGAAGAACCAGTAATTCCAAAATTAAAAAAAGAAGATGGTTCAATAAAACTAGAGGGCAGCAGTAGCTTGCAGAGCCCATTATCTACTTTACCAAGAACCAGAGGCATTTTCTGAGAAGGGGCCTGTAAAGCACACAAAGTTCTGGTAAAGTAAACAACTCCATTTAATTATTTTAGTAACTTGTGAATAGAAATTAAGTGGTACTGAAAAGTAGGGATATAAAGGACTATGCAGATCAAGATGAGGAAACAAGTTAAGGAAACCTTTATTGGTAAGCTTCACTTTGTATCCATTAGGAAGAGAAACAAGTATAGGATAAGGTAAAGTCTGAATGTCAAAGAGTAAATTCTTGTAAGATGTCATATGGTCAGAAACCCCAGAATCTATAATCCATAAAAAATTATCTACTTGGAAAAGCATACCTGAGCTGAACGAAGCATTACCATTTATAAGTTTACTGGCAAATGCACTGGATACCATCAGAGAAGATGGAGATGGAGAAGATGCAAGTTGAGAAATATGAGTTTGTTGCAACAAGGACAACAATTATGAATATTTCTCAGCAGACAGTCCAGGAAATCTAAGAGTAGATAAACCAGGAACAGGTTCAGTAGGGGTAGAGACTGCAACTTCAGCATTTCCAACAGTTCTCTTATTCAACAGTAGGGGTAGAGACTGCAACTTCAGCATTTCAGCATTTCCAACAGTCTCTTATTCATCAGTTTATTCCAACAGTTCTCTTATTCCTGGTGAACTTAAAACCAGGTGGAATCCCATGCAGTTTATAGCATTTATCAATGCTATGACCTGGCTTTTTACATTACTTGCAGATCAGGCTAGTCTTGGGATTAAAATTGTCAAAGTTCACCTTTGATGGAAAAATGGAGTTCTTGACAACTCCAGCGTTGAAAGAAGTATGTCCATAAGAAAAAGACAAGGATGAATTGGTTGAAACTCGTCTTTGTTTTTCATCATTTAATAAGAGCCCATATGCAGTACCAACAGAAGGTAAGGGTTTTATAAGGAGGATGTGACTCCGAACTTGGGCTTAAGTTTCATTTAGCCCTAGTAAGAATTGATAAATTTTTTTCTCCTACTCATCCTCTTGGTATAGAAGCTTGGCTCCACAGTATAAGACCTAGCCTGTCTAGTGGATATAGAAGTTATTTCATCGCAAAGTTGTTTAATTTGATTGAAATAAGAAGGAATATCCATAGACCCCTGAGAAATATATGCAAGTTCCTTCCTGAGTTCAAAAACTCTTGCACCATCAACCTTACCATACCTCTCCTCAAGTTCACTCCATACTTCACTAGCAAGTTCAGAATATTCAATACTTCTACTGATTTTTCTACTCAGGGAATTAAGGAGCCAAGAGAGCACAAGGTCATTACACCTTTGCCACTGCCTGGCTAATGGATGCTCAGAGGAGAAACTCACAGAACTACCATTCAAAAAGTCTAGCTTGTTACGCATAGAGAGGGTTACCAATATGGCGCGTCTCCAACTGGCATAGCCAGTTCCATCAAAAGGAACAACCACAAGAGAACCCCCTAAAACATCCAAAGGATGAACGTAAAGGGGATGACAAGGATGAGAAAAATCATCCTTATGAAATTCAGTTCTCGATGGTGTGGCAGAGCCACCAAGAGGAGAGGAACTTGAAACTCCATACATTTTTTTCCTTTCACAAAATTGGTAAAACAGGACAAAAATAGACACCAAAATAACACCAATAATGAGGCAAATTTAGCACCAAATTAATACCAACAACTAATCAGGCACCAAGATAATAGCAACAAATGGAGTAAGTTTCAAAGATAACCTGCTACTCACTATAACTAGTAACTAGCACCAAATCTCCAACAACACACTAGAGTGAAAATGACTAGTAACCAGCACCAGATTTCCAACAACACACTAGAGTGAAAAGAGAATACCAGACACTTTCACAACCGGAAAGAGAAACGGCCTTCGTAAATTCTCCAAACAGAAATGAGCAAAGAGACTGTATTTGACAGTAAAAAAAACATCAATGATGCAAGAAACCACTGAGTAAGTGAGAAATCTTGAGGATCCACAGCTTAACACGAATAAAAAATCCTCCGAAAACTTCAAAGAAAACTGCTGAAGAATAACCTCAACAAATGCCATAAAAAATCAAAAAATTAGGGAAAAATCGTCGGAAGCTGAGAGCAACAACCAAAATCAAGTCGCTGGAACTGCAAAAAACAACCAAAACCCGATCAAACTGCCCGGAGAAAAAAGAACTTCGGTCAAAAATTGACTGACTAACTTCATCGAAGAGAGAACACGATGGAGAATCAGTAACCTATCTTTGATACCATGTTAATATTTGAAGAACAAGCTGAAAATATGAAGAATCAGTGAAAAATAAGATGAAAACATGAAGAAGCAGTGAAGAACCATGGAAGGTTCTAGAGAGAGAAAAAAAAGAGAAGTCAGAGCTTTTCTTATTATTTGAGAATGAAAATTGACCATCCAAACTAAAATATTTGAATACAACGAATTACATATACAGAAACACATTGGTCAATCAGAAATAGAGAAAAAGTCAGGCAAAGCCCAGTACATCCGCCCATAAATAAACTGCCCAAATACATTCTGAATAAAATCTAACTACTAATCTCAAACAATCCCGCATAGTAAATGATGTTTAATAATAGGGCAATATATTTTAAGTACCTTGGGAGGTATAAGTTAGACGCTAAATCTTACCAAAGTGGGCTACTTTCATTTATCTATTTTTATGTTTTAGAAAAAAGTAGGATTGCTAAATTCTCTTACTGTAAGCTCAAACTCAATGCAAGTCTAAAATGGTGACATACAATATTCATACAATATTGAGAAGAAAAAGAGAAGATATTTTATTTGGGGAATTTTCTCTGTGTATTCTCAAATGTGCAATCTACAATACCTATATAGATAATTACAACCGACTCCACTAACTCATCTGCCAGCTGGACTCCAGCTAAACTAACTACTAAGACACTGTGCTAACTAACTGAGTACAATTAGTAACTACTAATTAGCTAATCAATATGGCTAATTACATGAATGACATATGCTTATCACGTGACTCAATACACTTCCTCAATCTGGAGGGTGAAGCACATTGAACACTCCCAGCTTGCTCATCAAATAAGAATGCTAAACTTTGTTTAACCCCTTGGTCAATAAGTCTGCTTGTTAGTCTTTAGTGCCCACAAATGTTGTCTTGATGATTCCTTGCTTGATATTATCCGAATGAAGTGACAATTTATTTCGATATATTTTGTTCTTTTATGAAATATGGGATTAGATGCAATCTACATTGCAGCCTTACTGTCACTTAGGATTGTTACTGGTTTCATCACTTTCACTTCCAGCTCTTAAAATAATCTTAGCAGCAATATAATCTCAGCCAGTGCTGAAGCCATGCTCCTATACTCTGACTCTACAGAACTTCTCGAGACTGTCTGCTATTTTTTTATTTTCAAGACACCAGGGAACACCCAAATTTAATTATATACCCAATCAAAGATTTTCTAGTATTTGGGCATGCTGCCCAGTCTGCATAACACCAATATGTAAGTTCTTAGCTAGGAGATAGACTTATAAGAATACCTTATCCAGGTGCAAGTTTTAGATACCTCACTACTCTGATAGCAGTATCCCAGTGAGGCTATTTTGGAGCCTGCATAAACTGTCTCAATGTTTGCACTGTGTAGCTGATATCCGGCCTAGTTATAGTGACATATATCAATTTTCCTATCAACTTTTGATAAGCTCCAATGTCTATCAACATTGGATCACCTTGGTAAACAGTTGCCTTATCAAATTTTATGGTTGTCAGCCTTATATTGGTTTTTATGGGTGTTGGAGTAGGTTTTGCCCCACCAAGTCCCAATTCTGAGATCAATTCTCGCACATACTTTCTTTGATTTAAAAGAATACCTGATTTTGATCTTAATATTTCTATGCCCAAGAAATATTAAGATCTCCCAAATCCTTAACCTTGAATTATTTATGCAAAGCTTCCTTGGATGCTTTAATCAATGTACTACTGTTTCCAGTGATAAGAAGATCATTTACATATACTAGGATGATGATAATGTCATTTCCCAACTTCTTAGTAAACAAAGAATAGTCATAATTACTCTGGATAAAACCATCACTCAACAATGCATCAGTCAACTTTATGTTTTATTGTCTTGAAGCTTATTTAAGCCCATATAATGATTTTAACAACTTACATACCCTTCTCTCCTCCTGACTTTTAAAACCTTTAGGCAACTCCATGTACACTTCTTCATTTAAGTCACCTTGAATAAATGTATTGGAAACATCCATTTGATATAAGTTTCATCCTTTAGAAGCTGCAAGAGCAATTACAGACCTAACTGTCACCATTTTTGCCATAGGTGAGTAGGTATCATAATAGTCAAAACCCTATTTTTGACTTTACCCTTTTGCTACTAGTTGTGCCTTAAAATTTTCCACCTTTCCATCAGCCTAAAATTTGATTTTATACACCTATTTTGAACCCACAGTATTCTTTCCAGGTGTTAAGTCCACAATTTCCCAAGTATGGTTGTCTTCTAATGCCTGGATTTCTATCTTCATAGCATGAATCTATCTAGAATCGTGAACTGCCTCTTTAAAAGATTATGGTTCAACTAGTGAAGAAAAATGTGACAGGTAGCAATGATACTGATCAGATGTTCTATCATATAAAAGATAGCTTGATAGAGGATAGATGTTATTTTTGTTGTGAACAGACTTGGAAACATAGTCCTTCATCCATATGGGCTACTTATAATATCTTGTTGATTTTCTCCTAATATCTGACTAGTAGAACTAGATGGTGCAGTTGCAGAATCTGGCACCGCGGGCTAATTTTCTTGGTCTACAACATTCACCACACTGGGTAAAAAAATTGATTCATATGCTACAGGAGGTTCTGAAGGTGAAGAAGTCACATTATCTTCACAAAAAACAAGTTGCATATCTTGGAAATGATCACCTGAGTCGTGTTTTAACGAAGAATCTTTCTCTCCTTTGCATTTGAATGGAAAGATTATTTCTCTAAAGATAACATCATTGCTGATAAACAATTTGTCTGACTCCATATCAAGAAGAATGTATCCTTTCTGAACTTCTGAGAACCCCAAAAGAACTGTTGGTTTAGCTCTAGGTCCAAACTTGTCTTCTTTCATCAAGTTTGTGGCATAACATAAGCAGCCTAGAACTCTTAAATGACTAAACAATGGACTTTTATTATGTAATAATGTATATGGAATAGCTCTCCCAATGGCACTAGAAGGTAACCTATTCATCAGATATACAGCGGCCTGAATGCAAAGACCCTAGTACTTTAAAGGTATCATAGCCTGAAAACTTAATACTCTTGCTATATTTAAGATTTGTCTATGCTTTCTTTCCACAATTCCATTTTGTTGTGGTGTGCAAGGGCAACTGATCTGGTGTATAATCCCCAATGATAACAGTAAATCCTTGCATTGAGAGTTAAAAAACTCACTTCCATTATCTGTTCTTAACATCCTAACCATTTTTCTAAACTAATTTTGAAGCATATGCAAAAATTGTTTCAATACAACAATCACCTCGGACTTTAATTGTAGAAGGTAGACCCAAGTAAATCTAGGGTAATCATCCATAAGAGTTAAAAAGTAGTATTTCTTATCATGAGTAGGCACTTTGTAAGGTCCCTATAAATCTGAGTGTACAAGTTGAAATATATAGCTAGTTTTGGAATTACTCAAAAGGAATTGTGCTTTAGTCTGCTTTGCCAAAGGACAAATATGGCAATTATTGTCAACTGCAGTGCCCATATATTTTTGTAATGCAAGAATATTTTGCATAACAGTGAACGAAGGGTGTCCCAACCTCATGTGCCATAGTTCTTGCTCTTTATTGCTACTTGTCATGTGAACTACTTTCACTCTTATTGACAACTTCCCAGTATTTGTTATACCTTCAATCAAATATAGGCCTCCATGTTCTCTACCAGTTTACTTTACCTTGCCATTGAAGAGGTCCCGAAACACACAAAAAACAGAAAAGAAAGTGACAAAGCAAGATAACTCTTTAGTCACTTTTGATACTGATAGAATGTTGAATCTAAATTCAGGAACATATAACACACCCTTCAAAGTCTCTTTTTCAAACAAACTAACATTTCCAGTGTGAGTAATATCTGCCTTATCCCCTGTAGGCAAATACACTTTGTCCATTTTAGAATTTCTTACACTAGTGCTATGTTGTAATAATCTTATATTTGCAGCTATGTAGTGTGTGGCCCCTGAGTCCATAATCCATTCATCATTAGGATAATGAGATATCAAACAAGTTGCAATACCTGACATGTTAACATGGTGCTCCCCAGGCTCTATGTTCAACAAGCTTAGAATTTGCCTATATTATTCATCAGAGAAGGGATTAAAGTATTGCTTTTCAGCATATCCTGCACCAGAAGCTTTGGAGTTTGATGTAGAAGTAGTATCTGTATTATTTATCACTGATCCTGCACTTCTCCAGCTATCAGAAGTACCTGCATGACCTGTATTTCTCCAACCATCATAGATACCTGCATGATTAGTATTTTTCTTCTAGGTGGATATCCTACAAGTTTGTAGCATTCTTCTTTTGAGTGTCCTTTCATCCTACAATGATCACATTGCTCGAACTGCTTTCTTTCTCTGAAACCTTTACCTCGACCTACACTTGCCTGCATGGACATTGTGTCTATTTTTTTAGCAGTTCTGGCTGCCAAATTAGCTGCAGCTACATGTTGATTTTCATCCTGGATAATCATAACATACGCTTGCCCTAAAGTTGGTGCAACTGATTTCATTAGAATTTGTCTCCTAGCCTGATCATATGAGTCATTGAGACCACTTAAAACAGAAGTAACTTCTGTTGATTCAGATGCTCGATGTAGTCTTTAGACTTTGTACATTCACAGCTTGGAGATAGGACTAATACATCATATTAATGCCATAACTCCTTCAATTTGAAAAATAACTAGAGACAGAGCTTGTACCCTGTTGTAAGGTTGTAATTTCTTTGTGTAACTGCCATATGCGAACTCGGTTAACCTTGTAAAAACTTTCTTTGAGATCTTCCCAAACAAAATGTGTATCAGATGCGTAAACAATTTCACTGAGAAGCTCTTCAGAAACTGTGTTCATGATCCATGAGAGAACAATGGCATTGCAAGTTTCCCATTGCTCAAGCAAACCATCTTTATACAAATTTTTTGCATATGTGCCAGTGACGAAACCCAGCTTCCTCTTACCTAGCAGTGCAATCCGTATCGATCTGCTCCATAATGCATCCAGCTTCCTCTTACCTAGCAGTGCGATCCGCAACGATCTGCTCCATAATCCATAGTTTTCAAATCCAGTGAGTTTAATTGGAATTAAAACTGAATCTGGTGTATCCACAGGTCCCAAGTAAAGTGGATGAGTAGCGTCAATTTTAGTTTCTGCCATTGATGCCTTAAGAAATCAACAAGGTGCACAAAAATTGGAATTTGGTCTTATCGATATCTACACAGATTAATAGCACTCGAAGTCCGACGATCAACCTGTCTCTGATACCATGCTTAATTCTCTTACTGTAAGCTCAAGCTCAATGCAAGTCTACAATGGTGACATACAATATTCATACGAAGAAGAAGATATTTTATTTGGGGAATTTTTTGTGTATTCTCAAATGTGCAATCTACAATACATATATAGACAATTGCAACCGACTCCACTAACTCATCTGCCAGCTGGACTCCAACTAAACTAATTGCTAAGACTCTGTGCTAACTAACTAACTGAGTACAATTAGTAACTACTAATTAGCTAATCAATATGGCTAATTACATGACTGACATGTGCTTATCACGTGACTCAATAAGGACGAGGTACATTGAATTAAGACCCTTTGATTTGTGTGGAGTGCAATGACTATGAAGATTGAAATTGGGAGTTAGGGAAGGTGTTTGTTAAGTATATTTTCGCAAGAATAGTTTTAAGAATCTAAGTGTTGTGCATCGTCAGTGTACAAAATATTCTACACTATTAGGTAAACTTGATTTGCTATTGCAGGTTACCTGATTATTTTTTAATTTTTATGTAAATAATTGAGTTATCTGCTATAGCAGGTCAAGTTAACTGATAATGTAGAATATTTTATATACTGACAGTGCACAGAACTTAAACTCTGGTTTTAATCACCAATTGGATCCTTTCTACTTTTTATATTACTTGGCTCCATACTAGAACAAAAAGTTGGAGTCGCTGCACGCAGGCTATGTTGTTTAATTGTTGGCTTTCACTAGTAGGGGAACACTAGAAGAAGGTAGGAACAGAAGTTAGGAATTAGGATCTTTATTGATTGGAGAACTTTGTGTGTGGTATTAATAATCCCCCTTTTTGTTAGTTTGTAGTAGAAGAATGCATTTATTGAGTTGGTTGTGCACCCACCTTTGTACTTGTTGCACTTCTTAATCATATTTTTTTGCCTTTGTATCATGTCTACTGCTGCATGTTTTAACCGAAGTAATAAGTAGTTCTTCATTACTAAATATTCTTTGAGTTTGAGCAATGAAAATAAAATCATCTTTGATCGAGAGTACTACTTTATTTGCATAGTAAATTTTTATTAGCACAAATTTTGATTAATTGAACCTTAAAATAAATATCAAACACCGGGTAATAAAGTAAAAAACCTTATTTCTCTTCAAATTATCTGCAAGGAGTAGGTTTTAGCCATGCATTTTTTTCCCTCTTTATCACTAAGAAAGGTTTGGAACTCCTTTCCTATTTTAATAGCATTCCAACGTGGTGTTGTCTTTAGCTTTACCCCTTCGTGTGGTTCACAATTAATTATGTAATATGCGATGATAGTTTTTGTGGCTATTAACTGCGTGGCTATGACACCAACAGCATATGTATGGAAATTGGGTACAAACAATTCACTTATCTTGGGGTATTGCACAGTATGCATGTTGCTTTCTTACTTTTAATTTCCTTATTAGCTATTTCTTACTTATCCACAACTATCTCACTGCCATTTTACATAGACTTCTCAGCTCTGAAGAAATTTCATATTCCCTTTGGTCATTTTTATTTGTCTAGTATTTCAAAAATTCAAGCGTGCGAAATTTAAAGTTGACAAGTAAAAGATGAATGAAAGGAGTATTTTGAGTCTTCACATTATTTCTTATCCCTTTTTAGCTCACATTTGAAAAAGATGCAGCTACTTTTCCAAGTTGAAGCAATAATCATATATTGATTTCTTAAGAGGTAAAAAAAAAAATATCCTTAAAAATTCAATATTTACATCACGTTTCTCTGACTGTTTCAACTTGTAAACAATCACTTATATGATTTTATTTTTTCCAAATAAATTTGAAATAACACTCACGTCCAAAGGGGACTTTAAATTCACAAACCTAGATTATATTGGGATGTGATAGCATCTTGCAATGCAGTATAATTAAATTTATGGTAATATAATATTTTTTTCTCCAAGAAATCTTACAGACAATTTTTATGAGACAACTTAATTTTATTTTTACTTATGAAGGTGGGTTTGGGAGTTGGACCACCAAATCTATCTATATTCAATAAAATTGTTTTTTTTTTTTTTTTTTAACTTATGAAGGTGGGTTTGGGAGTTGGACCACCAAAACGATCTATATCCAATAAAATTGGTATTTTTTTTCTTCGAGCGAGGTTGAACAGTACTTTTTTAACGTTTAGAATAATGAGCCATTGTTTGCTTGCACGTTCCGTTATACAAGTATATCCAAGTATATATCAAAGGAATTAGCCAAAAATTGGTATATAAAGAACTGTTTCTACAGCGTTCTGCTGTATAATACAAAAATTACAGCAAGAGTACTGTTTGTGTTAGTTGTCACTGTTACACCAGCTACCTTTATTTCGAGCTATTCACCGCTTCTTCTAACAGTAACCCATCGATGATCATCCCATCTCCAGTTTGGTTCTCCTGAATTTAAATCTCTCTTTCTTAACCTTTGCAAAGGAGACTCTATTGAGCTTACTATTTGTATTGTAGAATCCACGGTTTCTGAATTCCATATGTCTTGATCAAGAATGCTTGTTGGGGAACTTGTCACGCAATCTTGATTTGTCGTAGAATTCGAATTGGATTCTTCAAGAAATGGATGTTTCAGGAGTTGTTTAGCCGCCCATCTTTCTTTTGGATCTCTTCTCAAGCATTTGATTAAGAAGTCCCTTGCTTCTAAAGACAAGAATTTTGGAATTTCTGGGGATTGGCCAGAAAATGCAATTTGGTAAAGCAATGAAGCTGCGTTTGTCACATTGGCCCATGGTAATCTACCAATGGCCATTTCTATAATAGTACATCCCAATGCCCAAATATCAGCGGGACACCCCTGTTCTTCCCCACGTGCCACCTCCGGTGCCATGAACATTGGTGTGCCGCTAATTGGCTCGGCAGAAGCTGCTGCCATACCACCGTCCCTCTCAGCCGGATCAACCCACCTGGCACAACCAAAGTCGGCAATTTTGGCACCAGTTTTACCTAACAAAATGTTCTGCCCCTTGATGTCACAATGTGCTATGCCCCTTGAATGTAGGTAATCTAATCCTAGAAGAATTTGCTTCGTGTAGTACCCGATCAATGGCTCATTGATCCGAATACCCTGTTTCCGATTTTCATCGATGAGTGTACCCTCTGACATGTACTCCATCATAAGATTAAACATGAGTTTGTCCTTCTCTTTAGTAACATCGCACCCCTTGTAGCTAACTATATAAGGGGAGCTCAATTGCGACATAATTTTCTGTTCCTTTTGTAAGAATTGAGCCTGGGATAGCTCCACGGACTTGACAGCAAAAAATTCATCGGAGAAACGTGACTTGGCAATGGAGACGACGGCGGTGGAACCGTGGCCTATAGTATGGCCTCTGGTCCAATCCATTTCAGAAAGAAGAAATTTAGTTGGGAGTAAGAATATTAGAAAGAGATTTTTTCTTGGGAGTTTCAACATATGATTGGTTATATATACACATACAATAAGGTGAATGTCCAAAACTCCAGATTAATTGGGTAGAGCTTAGGTGGCCTCACTTTTTCTTTTTAAAAGTTTGACGATTGCTTTAGTGGAAATTGAGAACGTGGCTAAATGCTTGTGGCCATACGGCATCTTGAGTAGTTTGGAGGACTACAATTACTTGGCCTATTGGGTTGCCTCCAAGAGTCCAAGTGACAAGCAATTATACCTTGATCTTCAACATTTATATTTTTAATATAGTATACAAGTAAAAAGGGAACGGAGGGGTTAATTTTTACCTTGCTAGTGTATGACTTAAATCCTATCAAAATGGGTACATTTAATTTTTTATTTATGTTCCAGAAATAAGTAGATTGGATTGAGATCCTTTGTTTTGTGTGGGTGTTACAATGCCTTTGAAGATTAAGCTTGGGAGTTTGAAAAGGTGTTTGGTAGATACGATACTTAGATCTTCTCGAGATACTGTTTTCATCTTAATATCAGTTGATAATCTTACTAAAAATAATTGTATCATATTAGTTGGCCACCTTACTAAATCAAAAAGCATTAACTAAAAATGGTCATATTATCCTTGTAATTAATTCTTCTTGAAAATATTAAATGGTTTGTAAAGTTTTCAAGAATTTATTTTAAAAAGTAAATTAAGAAAATTATTTTTTTAATTTATTTTTTAATCACCATATAAAAGATAATGTATCCATCTAACATGGAACAAAGGGAGAAGTAGTTTGAACCACCGTCTACTGAATTTCTTTGGAGTTTGGATATTCCACATTTTGATAAATAGAGCATTGAATTCAACAGGATTTTGAAGTCAATGAAGTTTGACATGTTTATCCATTGAACTCTACCATAGATTTAAAACTCCCTAGAAACGGACAAGCATAAGGTCAGTCAAACAAATACTCCCTCTCTCCATCTTTAATCAGATCTGGACAAATAAAATTGGATTACTATTTTTAATATATTGAATAAGCAAAGTTGCACGGAAGGGATATTATCGGGTGGTTAGTTTAGTCTTTCAACGAGAGAGATTTCAAAGACCAATAAGTGGTTAACGGCCAAATATTGATTATGAAGATACTTGAAGAAAAAAGGGAACTAAGATTGGTAATGGCCTGTTAATTACTTTTAATGAGAATAATTAATCATGATCACCTTCTGGAACAACACCAAAATTTACTTTTTGATCATCATGCTAAAGCAAGAATCATATTAGAATCCTTGCAGTTTAAACCATTCTCAAACAGTGATTAAAAGGTACCTATTAGTATTAGTTAGTGGTTCTTACATTGAAAAGCAAGTCTCATACAATCCTCTAATGTGGCAAACTAGTTCCTTCTTTTTATTTTTGTTTTTTGTTTTGGGCTTAATAAAAAGTGCCCCAATCAAAGTCAAATTTCCACAAGATTCCATCGGATGCCGACTTTTTAACTTTCTACTATTTGTACTTGAATAATCTCTCGTTTTCAATTTCGTTTTAGTTCTGTTTACTTCTATAAGAAGCATAGCATGTTTTTTTTTGGGGGTTGAAACAGGCATAGTTTTATTTATAACACAAAAATATTTATAAGTCTAGTTGTGATCGAGTCACAAGCACAGTAGTAGGAGTAGGAGTCCTATTTACATCATGTATTGGACTGATATAATACACACTTGGGTGAACAGGTAAAGTGTTCACCCGTCTAACTAATAATACTCCATTCATATCGGCATACAAAATGTCACCGAGTGATTGTGGTAGAGTCCAAAACAGCATAGTAGTAGAGGTTGTACTAGGTAATCTTGCCAATCATTCAGCTAGCCTATTCTGCTCCCTGAAAAAATGGTGCAATTGAGGATTATCCAGTGCGCACAGGAGGTACCTGCAATCAGATATTAAAGTTGAGTCAGATATCAAAGTTGTATTAGGATATGTATTAGAATCAAGTAGCCGGACTAATTGTTGAGAGTCTATCCCAATTTCCAATGGATAAAGGTTGTTCTGATAAGCAAGTTGGAGTCCTAATAACAGAGCGTGAGTTTCTCCTTCCAGGACATCTGTAGCAGCGCAGGTTCCATGAAAGCCTAATACCCATTCCCCCTTATAGTTCCTGAACACACCACCTAGGCCAAGTTGATGTTGAATTATAGATGAGATTTCAGAAGCACAATCGGTATTAAGCATGTAGTTTGCTTGCGCAGGTGATTTCCACTTAGTATACATTGTAATCCTAATTTTATCAGGGCTTGTAGGGCCTGCCAGGAACCAAAATTCTTTGGCCATTTGTGAAAAGTCCTTTAGAGAAGGTAAAAAGGGAATGCCTTCAAAAATGAATTTATTTCGTGCAAGTCAGATATGCCAGATGCAAAAAGTCATGTAGATCTTAGAGGGTATGCATAATCAAATCCCTTCGGAGGGGTTTAAATGGAGGTGGATTAGATCATGCAATCATCGGGATGGATGAGTACCAACTAAGAGAAGAGTGCTCAACTGATGCATGATACCTAACCCAATCCATAGGTGCAACCTTTGGACAAAGGACGAATAGGTGAGCTTTTGTTTCTTCAGTCATACTATTGCAAAGCCTACATATAGGAAAATCTACAACTTTAATATGGTATAACAAGCTAGAGTTAGTTTTTCGTCCATAATTCAGGAGCCACAGGAAATATTTTAATTTCGGTGGGACCCGAAATTTTCAAATCCAAATAAAGGAGATTGGGTTCTAAGGTATGAGGTTGTTCTGAGGATTTGTGTCGTGTGCACTTTCTAGGGCTGTGCTACATGATTTTACAGAAAAAGCCCCAGTGGCAGTCAAGCCCCAAGTGATACGATTAAAGGAGCTGGTAAATCTAGGAAAGTATACTTGTATAATTTGGGAGATCGTCGAGTCAGGTAATTGGATTGATAATCTGGAGAAATCCCATGTTCCTTCCCTTCTTACATCTGAGATATGGTAGGACACCTCTCGACTCCGAAGAGGTCCATGAATTTGGTTGCGAATAAGGAAGTTTGGTTTAACCCATGCGTCGTTAAAAAAGCTAATGAATTGTCCGTTGACAAGTTGCCAACAGAGGCCTACCTGACAGTGATAGCGCTTTCCAGGTAGTTGAAGACGCTACAGAGGATGGGGCACGACGCGAGTTGGGAGAGTACATAGCATTTACTACACATTGATTATCACCCCTTCGCTTGAACAATTTACAGATAAATGCCACGTCCAAATGGTTACGCATTAAAGAAGTAAATGTATTTGACATTAATTAATTTGATATCAACGGCAATAAAAATACTATTTCACCGTTATTTTTATAATTAAATTGGCAAGGAAGAATTTTATTGTGACTTCACCATTTTTTAACAACCCAAATTATCCTCCACAATGAAAATCACTCTTAAAAGCTATTCATTTTGATTAAATCATTGGCCCTACCACTAAAATTATGCCAACACTACTAGTTGTATATAAGGATTTTTTTTAATTGAAAAAACACATGAATCCCACTTTATTACAGCTTTTCCTTTTCTCTTACGTCTTCCCTACTTTCTTCCATTTTATTTACACAAGCCATATTGGAACTCTTACGTAGGAGCTTTTTTTTTTTTTTTTTTTTTATATATATAGTTTTAGTTTTTATTTCTCAAAAATCAAAAGAGAGATTAATAAATTAATATATTGACCTAAATTTTATCTTCTTTTTGATTTGATTAATCTTTTGGACTTCATAATTTAAAGAATTTTAATGACAACATCATTAAAATAAAATTAAAATTTTATATTACAAATTTAAAAGGAAAATGGTTAATATGTATCATCAAACTTACAAATTTCAATCTTTAATTTGATTTTATTTTTAATATTTTTAATTCTTCAAGAATACCTCTATCTGTAATATAAATTTAGTGTGAGTTCCTTCTTTCAAGTTTATCTTTTTCAAAATTCATTGGGATTTGATTCGATCAATTTAGTGTGAGTTCCTTGTTTAAAGTTTATGAAAATACTTCCTTTTTTTTTTTTTTTGGTAAATGAGAATTGCATAAAATTAAAGGGGAGTTAATGTTATAAAAACGTAGGCTTTAGCCTGGATCAAGAGTAAAAGACTTCGGCCCTTGGCCTGAAAACATGGAGCTATTACTAATAACACCCTAGCACATTTAGTTTCATGGGGATTTGGGTCACAGGTGACAAAAGAATTTTAAAATGAGGTGTAGGTGACACAAGTTTTAATTATTAATTGGAGGTGACAATTTTTTATTATGGATTAAGAAAGTTGAGGAAGTTTGAAAATAACCACAAGTTTTTAAATTTATACTTTGATCCCAATGTATACCTAAAATAACGGAAAACGGAGGAAAAAAATGCGTCTTTCTCTCTCTTCTCATCCATTGTTGTTTTCTCTCTCTTAGCGATTTTTGTTGTTCATTGTTTCTGTTTCTGCTGCTTTATTTACCATCTTCTTCTTCATTATCATCATCTTCTACTTCATTATCATTTTCATTTTCTTCTTGTCGACCATTTGTTGTTGTTGTTGGTACCGCGCTACTGCTGCGATCTGACCAATTTCTTAGGTTAAATTTTGTTTACTACATTACTTTCCACTTTGTCATTACTTCATAGGTGACTTTGGTAAATAAAGTTATGATTTTTATTCGTATTTGTCATCTGGTACACTTCTGTTTTTTCAACAATGAATAGAATCTCAATCATGAATCCAGCATAAGTGCCCACAATTTAAACAGATCAATCATCTGGTGCATCAGATGATCAATCTGTTGCATCAGAAGATTTATCTGTTGCATCAGACTGTTTATCTGTTGCATCAGAAGATTTATTTGTTGCATCAGACGTATTATCTGTTGTATCAGGATGTTTATCTGTTGCACCAGACTAATTATCTGTAGCATCAGAATATTTATCTATTGCACCAGACTAATTATCTATTACAACGAATGATTAATCTATTTGAAACAACACAAATCAACCCCTACCACAAACCCAAAAGATAACCAATATGTTTTCAACTTTTGTTATTGCTACTGGATTCAAAATTATTTCTTACGTCCAATTACCCGTCCCAAATTTCCTAATTCGATTTCTCATTTTACTTGTCTTTTTCATTAATCAAGAAAAGATTACAAAAAAAATCATGTTTTACCCTTTGCATTAATTGCTTTTTCTTCAAATTAAAATGGAAACATCATTTAATAGGGGAACTATATGCCGATCGACGTTAAAAGCTTTCTTCTCTTATGAAATTTCGATTGAATAGCAAACAATGGTTATTTCAAA
Organism: Capsicum annuum; assembly: GCF_002878395.1. Taxonomy (NCBI): domain Eukaryota; kingdom Viridiplantae; phylum Streptophyta; class Magnoliopsida; order Solanales; family Solanaceae; genus Capsicum; species Capsicum annuum. Next base: position 187,204,773 of record NC_061117.1, on the reverse strand, counting down.
CACGTTTACTGTCCTACCAACTGATCAGTGGGTTATGGTAAACTAGACACGTTATTAATTATTTTTTAATCAATGTGGCATCTCAATTTGGGACGGGTAATTTGAGATGGAGGAAGTACGAATTAAAACGTCAGAGCTAAGCAAAGCAACAAACTAGTCATCTGTTGAAACAGACTATTTATCTGTTACATCAAGTTCTTATCTGTTGCAACATGAGTAATCTGTTTTGAACAACACATCAACCCTTGCCACAAACCCAACAGATAAATCTTGCTATTGCTACCGGATTCTAAATTATTCCTTTTTATGTCGAATCGTCGACATGTTTGTTGAGAAGATAATAGACAGAATGAAAATTAAATATGGATTAAAACGTCAAAGATCAAATAAAATTTATTTATTAAACAAAAACAAATAAAAATACATATAATAGACTAAAAGAAAAATAATAATCTAATTATTATTTATATTATCATCATCATCATCATTGTCAGCTGGCCAATCTTCAATCGGAAGTAGCAAGGCCCTCCTCAGCCTGCGTATCTCGCGGAGCATTCCTTCTCTAACTCCTCCCAATTCTCATTGCAGGTCACGAACTTGATTCCGAAGTTTATTTACGGCGTCTTGCAGAAAAGCAACATCCCACACTGGGTCAGCCATAATCTTATCTTCTAGAGTGTAATATGAAAGACGAGATGCAATAAATAAATAGAGTGTAGTTGAATGAACGATTGAGTAAGAAGGAACCTATTTATAGAGAATTGAATTTGAATGAGAGGCAAAAAGGCGCGACTATTCACCTCCATACATTAATTATATTTTTTATTAAATTAAGAAAATAAATATTGTGATATAAGTCATGACTTTTCAGATTATTATTATTAATTAGTTCTTTAGGAGAACCGTTTTTATTGAGTTGTGGCAACAGATTCTATATCTGTTGCATCAGATAACACATCTGTGACAACAAATATATTATCTGTTGTAACAAATATAAAATATGCTGCATTAGATAACCTATATGTTGCAACATATAATCTAACTGTTTACCTCCATTTATTAATTACATTTTTGATTAATGTGAAAAGTAATGACTTAAATAAGTTAAGAAATATTCTGATAAGTCATGACTTTTCATATTATTATTATTAATTAATTCTTTCCAAGAACCGCTTTTATTAAGTTGTGACTCGATTAGGTTGCACCAGATAAATCATCTGTGACAACAGATATATCATCTGTTGCAACAATAGTGAACCTGTTGCATCAGATAATTTATTTGTTGCAACATATAATCGACTTTTTTTAAAAAAAAAAAACTATCATCATATCATTAATCCAAATTTGCTTACTTTTTTTATTTTTATAAGTAAAAAAAAAACACCTTTTCAAATTTCTTAATAAAATATAACCATTTTATTATATAATAAATAATTTTAAAAATAAATTCAAAAACAAAAATGGTGAAAAGTCACGATCTGTTATTAAAATTGTGTTTATTATTTATTTCCTTATTATTTATTTACGAAACATTTTTCATATTGAATTATTAGAAAGTCATGTCTTCCTTTTCTTTTCACCCTCTTAATAACAACAATAACCTTTTTTTATTAATAACTGTCAGGTGCAACATATGGTCGATCTGTAGTAGCAGATTAACCTCTGTTGACACAAATTGCTGCTCAATCCCTACCACCAACTGTCGACGACATGTTGAGAACAAGGAATAAACAGAATGATTATTATTAAATACTAAATAAGAATTAAAAATTCAAAGTCGACAACAAAAAGAGGAAAGGAAAATAAAATACATACAAGCACTAAAATAAAAAACATTACCTAATTATTATTACTACTACTATTATTATTATTGTCAATCAGACATTTTTCATCCGGCAGCCTTGCTCCTAAGTCAGCCAAATCTCTCTGGAATTCATCAAACTGCCTTTAAAGTTCATGCAAGGACTCGATATGAATATTCTTGTACGAATCTGAATCATCCATATTTGTAAGGAGGGACTTATTTATAAATTCTTGTATCTCGGAAAGAAAAGAAAATTGCTTTAAAATAAATCTAACAGATGGGTAATCTGTTGCAAAATATATTCTTTCTTTTAGATAACTTACAATATGACATACTTACAATATTTTGCAATAGATGTATATATCTGTTTGATTTCTACAACAAGTTGATCAACTGTCGTAACAGATGTCTTCAATTGTTTGACAATATAAACAGAGGTGTCATCTGTTGCAATAGCTAGTCATTTATTTATTCAATTTAAGCCATAGATGGGCTAGGAAGAATAAGATGCGTGCAGATGGATCCACTATCATATGTGTGGGAGTTAAGTATGTATTACTGATAAGGTCACCGGGATAACACACATAAAGTACAATATTTTTGTGAATGCAGTTTTTAACCAATTAGGAATTGATCATTCAAACAAGATCCTACATTGTACCGTTAAGTTTGATGGGTTCGAAATTGATAAGGCTGAGGACCTCATGAAGATGGTGAAGATACCCTGTTACGAATTACTAACGGTTGTTGCTCGTGTTTATGCGTGTCAAGTTTTGAGAAGGGATCAATATTTGTCGTCACTGCGGAGATCCAATAGCGATTGGACTTAACTGTAAGTGTGCATTGGACCCTTAGAGGGCCTTCGAAGCCTCACACTGCATCAAAAAAGAATGGAAAACCAATATAGTTATTGCCCCAGCCACAATTTATATGGCGGCATTACTCGCTCGGGGTGATGATTATATGCCAGAAGGTGCGGTACGAGAATGCTTTCGAGGGAAAATGGGTGGTTGATGGAAGACTATATCATCTGAAAGCTAATTAAAGAAGAGACATATGGTAGAAAGTAACTTCTAACGAATCTGGCCGATGGAATTATCATAATAGATGCGAAATCCGAATCAAGTGCAAATATGAAAGTGTATCCGGTAATGTAATTTTATCTGTTGTGTCTCTGATACGAAACGGTATCTAAAAGAGCACGAAACAGTCCGCAATCGTACAAACAGTCTACACACACAAGACACTTAACGGAAACAATAAACACTAACTTAAACGATAGAGAAGATATGTAACCTGACGCAAGGAGAAATCATAATGCAGCAACTAAAGAGTGTATTAATACTCTAAAACCTCTACAAAACAAGTTAACAAGCACCACGTTCTTACGGAACACAAGATGAGCTCGGTTCTCTCAAGCACTCTCGTTTCTAGCCGATACACAAAACACAAGAAAAAATTATTTCTTGTGGTGTCAAATGTTGGTCTACTCTCTTCTTGAGAGGAAGAGGATGTTCAATATTATAAGTGATTTTTAAGAATAAGCTAACTAAGAAAATAAAACTAAGTGGTACCTACTTATAGTTTATTACAAAGAAATGGAAAATGACACGTTTACCCTTAATGAATGAGGTGGGTTTGGAGTGTATAAATGGGGCTGACTTGTAGTGTTTTTAAGACACTCAAGGAATGTCTTCACACTTTAATACATACACTCCCTTGGACGAACTTAAGACATGCTTAACCGCGTCCATTTTCATAAACGCGCCTTGTAGTCTTTGTAGTTCCCGAGCTTGGACAAGGCTTTGAAAAAGGCTTCAAAAGGTCTTCAATTCCTTTGCAAATCCGTAACTTGGACCTTCAACAAAAACTTATAATCCTTGTGCTCCTTATTCTTGTATCATCCTCTCCACCTTGAAAGGAATTTGTCCTCAAATTCGCACCTTGCAAAACCAAAGAGAGGGAAAACAAGCACACAATCCTCATGATAGGAGGGTTAATATTAGTACCACAAATTATATAGACATGCTAAGGGGGTACACTTTTGGAATACAACCAACAATCCTTTGTTATGATCATGAAACACGTACCACAAGCATCACTAAGGACATGACTAAGATAAACATCAAGGAAAGAGGATTGCAATCCGAAACTAACACGTATGTCTCAAGCCAAGGTTGTTCACATTTGGAATATACCCATGGGTCCTTTGTGTGTGACATGAAAAGTTTAGCATGAAGGGCACAAAGAAAGTGGCTTTGGAAAATATCAAGAGATAAGGAAACTACAATGGTCTTAATGGCTCTACTATACCCAAAAGGTAAGACTACCTTCATCTTAGGAACAATAAGATACGTTTGTTTCATTACCTCTACAAAGGACCTCATCAAATATAGTGCCATAATTGATCTTAAGATCCAGCTCAACCACATATCGCCATCATGCAAATAAGAAAAACACCCACCAAACTTCCTACCACTACGCAATACAAATTCGAAATGAGCATGGTTATTATCATAGGTAAGGAGGTAGTGTAGAAAGAAATCAAGTGTGAAGACATTTTGCCGGGGGGGTACACTTTTAAAATTCAACCAACAATTCTTTATTTTTACCATGAAACACGTAGTTTGAAAATTACAAAGGATAGGGATAAGATAATCATCAAGGAAAGATAAGCATAAGCATAAGCCGAGGCAACCCCTTTTCCAACCCACTAGTGTTCCGGGATCAAAGGGATGGTGTAACCAAGGGTAAAAACTGAGATTAACCAATCCTTTTACTAGGCTATCATTCAAGACTAAAGAGTTGTGGCCTAGAAGTCTTCTCTTGAGAGAAAGAACACCTTTATTCAAAATTTTTCTAAGCATATGATTACCTTGAGCAAAACTAGTACCACAGTTTGCATCACACAAGCTCAAAAGAATATGTCCAATATCGTGGTCAATATTACAAGAATGAACACTAACTTGAAGATTTTAAATCACATCACTCACATGATCAAGTAGTGAACTATCCTTAAGAGCAAATAGACCAACATATGCAACAAGAGAACTACCAAGGAAAGATTCATGCTTTTCTACACTATGTAAACCCGAAACTATTTCACATTGGATACTAATATACTTATCACAACATTTCAAGCCTAAGGAAGTGTAAATTACATCAATTATACCTCGGTGTATGCCATGGCAGTCCACTTGTTTGGACCTCTCGGTCAAGGGTGTCATTAGCTCATTTCCCATGTTATCGTGTGGAATCCCTTTTTGATCTTTCTTTGATAGCATATGAACTTGAACCAGTACATAAGAAGGGTCAATGCTAGGCAAAGATCTAGCATATGGGTTAGTGAGTATCAAAGATCCTTTGTGGGCATATCCCACAAGCACATTTTTCTTTTTCTTTCCAACTTCACTACCCGCGGTTTCCCTTTCCCTTGCCCTCTTTTCTTCACATTCTCCTTGTATCTCACCACTAAGTTTCTCTCCATCTTGAGGCTTGGCCTTGTTCTCCTTGGATCCTAACTCTCCCTCTTTTTCTACTTGGATGGTGTGTTTCCGGGTTAGTGTAGCTTGGGAAGGATACATTGGATTTAGTAGAGTGTAGGGTCTTTGAAATGGAGGATTTTAGAGTGGAGGATTCGGGTTTAGGGATGGAATTTGGGTTCCAAGTCCTCCTTGTGGAACTTGGTAGACTGAGGAACGGCTAGGTCTATCTTGTTCTCAGCTTTGGGAGTAAATATTGACTTGGTTTGTAGCACTTGATGGATACAATCTTTGGTGCAAGGTCTCGGGAGTAATAGTAGGTGAGGTATTTGAGTGGTATGAGGTTGAGAACTCCTTTGGCTTTCCACCCTCTCTAATCTTTCACTCGTTGTGGCCACATCCTAACCCAACTTCTCAACATTTGCCTTCATCCTAGCCACGCCTCGAGACAAAGTTTCAAGACTAGCTAAGAGGACATTCATAACATTATTGTCCACAGTTAGAGCATTGGAAGTTTTGGGTTCCATTTGCAATTGTACCTACAAAACAAGCAAACATTAGTTCAAAATATGCTCACATATTCCTCATACTCGGTTTCCTCACTTGGTTCTTCAAGTGTTGTAAGCCGGCTATCAACTTGTAAGAACTTGGTAATGAGTCTACTCTTGAGTTGGAGTGGATTTTGGTTTGAAGACTCAAAGAAGTTTTGTACGCACTTGAACCAAAAAAAACTACGAATTATAAACGAGCAAAGAACCACAAGTAACGCTTAACACGAAAAAAGTACTCAAAAACTAGTTCACAACTTAGTAGGTTGTTACTAGTTGTCAACTAGTATAGGAGTCAATAAAAATGAAACAAACAGAGACAAGGAAAGAAACTAGGAATGTCCTATGACTTGAGTTTTGTTGTTGGTGTGGCCCTCAATTTTTATTAAATTTTCGCCGTATGGGGTGTTGTTTCATTGAATTTGTTGTAGTCCAACTTGATTGATTCAATATTGTTTGTTTGGTGTGATTTTCGATTTTGGAATGATGAGAAAAGGCTTGGGACTCTTTTTTTCAAAGGACAAAAGGTGTCCATCAACTTTTCACCAACTTGCACTAAAATGTTTGTCCCTTTCCCTTTTTCTCTTTCTTGAAAGATGTTTTGACACTCTTTTGGTAAGCAAGCTTTTTGGTGGGTCTTTGTTTCTTTGCCACTTTATTGTTGTCTTGAAAGTAGTCCCAAGACTAACACAAGACTTTGCCTCTCTCTTCCCTTTTTCAAATAAAACAAGCCTTTTGTTGAACATTCATCTCAAGAATAATATGAACAACAAGAACACTCATGAACAACAACAATATCTAATCTGTCCAACCCTTCAACAACACTAAACAAAAGCTCAAATCATGGAACTTAGACTCAAGTGTGCTAGGGAAACAACAAGATAACACACGAAACTACTAAGACAAGCAAAATAACAACTAAATCTAGACACAAATTTGGTCAAACAATAACAACATTTCGGCCACGACACCAAACCCGTAGAATAACTTCTTTTTGTGAGATTTTTGACCTTGGACACCTCTTCTAATGTTAGGAAACAAAGATCTAACACTAGAACACAAAAAACACACAAAAATCACAAGAAAACTAGATTTCAAATTTCGACCTAAACACAAAAATGTGGACAGATTACTATTTTTGGGTTTATTCAGCTTTTCAACACTTTTTTTATTTTTAAGTGAACAATCCCAAGATTGATCTCGTGGGAACGAAATCAATGAAGGCTCTGATACCAAATGATACCAAACGGTATCTAAAAGAGCACGAAACAGTCCGCAATCGCACAAACAGTCCACACGCACAAGACACTTAACGGAAAAAACAAACACCAACTTAAACGATATAGAAGATATGTAACTTGACGCAAGGAGAACTCATAATGCAGCAACTAAAAAGTGTATTAATACTCTAAAACCTCTGCAAAACAAGTTAACAAGCACCACATTCTTACGGAACACAAGAGGAGCTCGGTTCCCTCAAGCGCTCTCATTTCTAGCCGATACACACAACACAAGAGGAAACCATTTCTTGTGGTGTCAAATGGTGGTCTACTCTCTTCTTGAGAGGAAGAGGATGTTCAATATTACAAGTGATTTTTAAGAATAAGCTAACTAAGAAAATAAGACTAAGGGGTTCCTACTTATAGTCTATTACAAAAGAGATGGCAATGACATATTTACCCTTAATGAAGGGGGTGGGTTTGGAGTGTATAAATGGGGTTGACTTGTAGTGTTTTAAGACACTCAAGGCATGTCTTCATACTTTAATACATACACTCCCTTGGACGAACTTAAGACATGCTCAACTGCTCCATTTTCATAAACACACCTTGTAGTCTCTATAGTTCCCGAGCTTGGACAAGGTTTTAAAAAAGGCTTCAAAAGGTCTTCAATTTCTTTGCAAATTTGAAACTTGGACCTTCAACAAAAACTTATAATCCTTGTGCTCATCATGCTTGTATCAGTCTCTGAAAGAAAAACAATGCAGATGGACACTTTGCAAGGGAGCTGCGTGATCGGGATTATCACCTAGGTAGAAAATAGGAGAAGACCAACAAAGAAGACTCATGGGCATCGAGGGTTGAAATGATGTTCAGCAAGTCTAGAAAACTTACGCCAACAACAACTGTAGTTAAAATAAGGAAACTAAGCGAAGACAACAATTTTTGAATTTTAAATTTCATCCCATGCCTTCTTATTTATGTTTCTGATCAGGTCTACTGCCGTTGACCTGATCGGAACCACAAACGAGATTGAAAGGCAAATAGAGTATAATTACTTCCTTAGCAATATGGATTAATTAATTGTGTTTTCTTGCCTTAGCATGCTTTCAACATTCCTTGGAGAAGATCAGATGCTTGCTGTAGTATGTGAATCCCGATAATTTTTAAGTTTACCTCCAGCTTGTTGATTCTGTATTCAAGCTGGTCGTTGCCGTCTTCGAAGTTGGTAAGGAGTTCCTCGTCTCTTGTGATCTCGATCAGGAACACTACCTTCAAAGTTGTCGCATTCTAGAAGCCCTTCAGAATACTTTCTTCAGAAGCTTTAAAGGATATGGAGGGTCGTTGTGTTTGTTTTAGATTAAAATGTGTTGATGCACGTTGAAGATGTGGTCCCAACAGTTGAACAACATATTTTTATCGAGCGTCGCTCCATGTATCTTGCTCAACCAATTTGATAAATTAGTAAGCATGGAGTTACGTAGCGTGTGATCTAAAATAGGCTCTACCAAGCCTATCAAACGTTACGTAACTCCGAGCTCATTACGCTATCAAAAAAATATGCCCGAGTTAGTGCACAAATCAAACAAGCCCAATCTGTCAGCCTTTCTGCAGATCACTCTTCTCCAATATAGATAACAAGATATCTGCTATGCAAAAGTCTACACCATCACCAGACATGCTTGCCTGGGAGCAATTCTTCAGAAGACATTAACAGATATCTTCAGACGAATTGCTCTCAGGCAAGAATGTCTAGCGACGGTGTTGACTTTTGCATAGCAGATAACTTGTCATCTATATTGGAGAAGAGCAATCAATAGAAAGGCTGAGAGATTGAGCTCGTTCGATTTGTGCACTAACTCGATCATATTTTTTTGAGAGGGTAATGAGCTTGGAGTTACGTAATATTTGATAGGATTTATAGAGTTGATTTAGATCACACGCTATGTAACTCCATGCTTACTAATTTATCAAATTGGTTGAGCAAGATGCATGGAGCAACGCTCGATAAAAGTGTGATGTTCAACTGTTGGGACCACATCTTTAACGTACATCAACACATTTTGACCTAAAATAAATACAGAGACCCTCCATGTATCCTTTAAGGCTTCTAAAGAAAGTGTTCTGAAGGGATTCTAAACTGCCACAACTTTGGAGGTGGTGTCCCTGATCGAGTTCACAAGAGATGAGTAACTCTTGACCAACTTCGAAGATGGCAATGACCAACTTGAATACAGAATTAGCAAGCTGGAGGCAAGCATGAAAATTATCGGGATTCACATACTACAACAAGCATCTGACTTCTCCAAGGAATGTTGAAAGCGTGTTAAGGCAAGAAAACACAATCAATTATAACCATATTGCTAAGGAATCAATGATACTCTATTTACCTTTCAATCTCGTTTGTGGTTCTGATCAGGTCAACGACAGTGGACCTGATCGAAAACACAAACAAGAAAGCATGGGATGAAATTTAAAATTCAAAAATTATCGTCTTCGCTTAGATTCCTTAATTTAACTGCAGTTGTTGTTGGCGTAAGTTTTCTAGACTTGTTGTACATCATTTTAACCCTCGATGCCCGTAAGGCTTCTTTGTTGGTCTTCTTCTATTTTCTATCTAGGTGATAATCCTAACCACGCAGCTCCCTAGCAAAGTGCCATCTGCATTGTTTTTCTTTCAGAGACACAACATATGAAATTACATTACCGGATACACTTTCATATTTGTACTTGATTCAGATCTCGCATCTGTTAAGATAATTTCATCAGCCAGATTCGCTAGAAGTTACTTTCAACCCTATGCCTCTTCTTCAATTAGCTCTCAGATGATATAGTCTTCCATCAACCACCTATTTTTCCTCGAAGGCATTCTCCTACCACACCTTCTGGCATATAATCATCACCCTGAGCGAGCAACCCAACCATATAAATTTTAGCCAGGGCAATAATTATATTGGTTTTCCGTTCTTGTTAGATGCAGTACTAAGCTTCGAAGGCCCTCTAAGGGTCCAATGCACCCTAAAAGTTAGTCCAATCACTATTGAATCTCTTTACAATGACACCAAAACTAGATCTCATCACAATGCTTGAAAAATAAACATGAGCAACAACCAACAATAAATCTAAAAAGGGTATCAGAACCATATTCATAGTCCCTCAACCTTATCAGTTCGGACCTACCAAACTTAATTGTAAAATTGCAGACATCTTGTTTGAACGATCTATGACTAATTAGTAAAAACAGCATTCACAAAATCGTGCACTCTATGTGTGTTTCCATGATAACATTATCAGTAATACATACCTCCCACATATGAAGTGGTTCCATCTATAAGCAGCTTATTCCTTCGAACCCACCTTTACTGTAGCCTCTTGAGATAGTCCGTCAAAAGTTGATCAACTGTCAGTTCCTTATATCTACAAAGAAGAGAAAAAAAATTGATGTCACAAAAAGAACATTATCCATCTGTTGCATCTAACGTGAAGTCTATTGCAACAGATGTGGAGTCTAATGGAATGCATCAAACCAGCCTTTCTGGTGGTTTTATTTGTTCCAACAGTTTCTCCATCTGTTGCAACATCAACAACAGCATAAATATCAACAAAAAAGAAACAACATTTGTTCCAATAACATCATTAACAACAAAGAAGCAACATCCTTTGTTGCAGAACCATCAACAATACCACACCACAAGTTCCAACAACGTCAACCCCACTAACAACATCAATAATTGCATCAATAATCAAGAAACAAACAAAATACATACAAAAAAAATGATACCGCCAACAAGGCTTTTAAACTTCTCCCAACAGATGACTTTTTTTCATATTATAATAAAAATTCTTGGTTTGTTTATTCAACACTTAAAAGTTCCTTCAAATCTTTTTAATAAATATGATATGGGTAAACAGTAATTAAATAAAAAAACATATGTAAATAACTTACAAAGAAGAAGATATGAATATCAAAAAGGGGATCAAAACAGAAATTAAAATCGAGGAAAGATATGGATCGATTTAGATCCGAAAAGATCTTTATGAGAAGAGAAGAGAAAAGAGAAAAAAAAAACCGTGACGCTAAAGAGGAGAGAAAGAAAAAGATGAGAGTTGAATAAAATATACTGTAATTGAAGGAAGAGATAAGATGAGATAATTTCTATAGATGTATTGTGTACGTAGACGTGGTGGTTTTCAATATTCATTAATTAATATTCATTAATTTCATTAATAATTTAAGGGGCATGTGGAAGACTAAGACTACTGACATTGAAAAAACAAGATAAGACTGCTCAATGAACTCACTTTTGAGATATCCAAGAAAAAAATTTTACCGCCTTTAGTAGTAAGTACTACTACTTGATATTATCTACTCGGACCAGAAGCTTCTTGCTTTAAAATTAAAAGAAAAAAAATGATTTTCAAATAGATATGTCATCTGTTGCAACATATATAAATATCTATCTAGAAATCCGAACAGCTCAGTCATCTGTTAGAACAAACATAAATATCTGTTTGAAAATTTTCAACAGCTCAGTCATCTGTCACAACAGATGCAAATATCTATTTGATAATTAAATCAGATATGCCATCTGTTGCAATAGATATGTACCTGTTTGAAAATTTTCAACAGCTTAGTCATTTGTTGCAACAGATTTCATTGCAATTAATTTAGGTGGAACTAGGGATGAATGAATGAGCTCGTAGGGTTAACTACAAATCCAATCGAGTCTTTGCAATTGCATAGCGTTGGTATTGCGTTCATCCCGACCTGAGTCGTCGATCGATCACTCTGAGTTGAAATGAGTTCTCATCAACTCAATGTTAGGATAGTGATAGTGCCTAAGTTGATTTAGGTGAAACTAGGGATGAATAAATGAGCTCCTAGGGTTAACTATAAATCCAATCGAGTCTTTGCAATTGCATGGCGTTGGTGTTGCGTTCATCCCAATCCGAGTCGCCGATCGATCACTCTGAGTTGAAATGAGTTCTCATCAGCTCAATGTTAGGATAGTGGTAGTACCTAAGTTAATTTAGGTGGAACCAGGGATGAATGAATAAGTTTGCAGGGTCAACTACAAATCTAATCGAGTCTTTATAATTGCATGACCTTGGTATTGTGTTCATTCCGACCCGAGTCGTTGATCGATCACTCTGAGTTGAAATGAGTTCTCATCAAATCAATGTTAGGATAGTGATAGTACCTAAGTTGATTTAGGTGAAACTAGGGATGAATGAATGAGCTCGCAGGGTCAACTACAAATCCAATCAAGTCTTTGCAATTGCACGGCGCTGGTGTTGCGTTCATCCCGACCCAAGTCGCCGATTGATCACTCTGAGTTGAAATGAGTTCTCATCAGCTCAATGCTAGGATAGTGGTAGTACCTAAGTTGATTTAGGCGGAACTAGGGATGAATAAATGAGTTCGCAGGATCAACTACAAATCCAATCGAGTCTTTGCAATTGCATGGCATTGGTGTTGCGTTCATCCCGACCTGAGTCATTGATTAATCATTCTGAGTTGAAATGAATTCTCATCAGCTCAATGTTAGGATAGTGATAATACCTAAGTAGATTTAGGTGGAAATAGGGATGAATGAATGAGCTCGCACGGTCAACTACAAATCCAATCGAGTCTTTGCAATTGCATGGCATTGGTGTTGCGTTCATCCCGAACCGAGTCGTTGATCGATCACTCTGAGTTGAAAGGAGTTCTCATCAACTCAATGTTAGGATAGTGATAGTACCTAAGTTGATTTAGGTGGAACTAGGGATGAATGAATCAACTCGTAGAGTCAACTACAAATCCAATCGAGTCTTTTAAAAATTTTAAAATTAATTAAGATCAATTCGGACCAAATTAGCAATTTCAAAACTTGTCATTCTTTTCCAAAATTACAAATCAACCCATACAAATCATCCATTTACGCGAAAAATTTTTCATTTCAAATCTTAAGTTCTCGTTCTTCTCTCTCTCTCTCACGGGCTGTCCTCTCCCTCTCAACAATACAAACAACAACTATTCAACATATTGCTCAACCCTTCAAAACAGGTCGATTTTCTTCCCATTTATAGTTTTTTTTTTTTACTTCATTCCCACTTGTATCCGTCGTTTTCTCTATCTTCGCATGTAATAGAGTTCGAGAAGAGTTCTACATTTGTTCTTTATTCTAAAAAATAGGGCTTTTTAGTTAATGATACAAAAAAAGACTTTTAGTTGTCTTATCTTCAAGAATGGGTAAACAGTTTTGAGTTTTGATGCTAAAAAAGAAGGAAGCACCCGAGAAAACCCTAGTTTTTCTCTCAGTGTTTTGTTGATTGTCGTGGTATTGTTGGATGGTGTTTGTGCTGTTGTTGGTGACTGTTGTTGGTAGTGTTGGTATTTGTGTTTTTTGGCGGTGGTGTCGGTGGTCTTGGTGTTGTTATTGGTGGCATTGGTGGTGGTCTTGGTGGCATTGGTGGTGGTGGTCCATCTATTGTAACGGGTGGAAGATCTGTTGGGAGATATTAAATAGGTCTTCAAACAGATTCCCTATCTGTTCCAACTGATGGGTTATCCGTTGGAGTATTTTCTTGTAATGTGGCATAGAATAATTTATTGAAATTTCTCAACCTGTTGCAATAGGTGGAATATTTGTTGGGAGATATTAAATAGGTCTTCAAACAGATTCGAGTTCCCCATCTGTTTCAATTGATGGGTTGTCCGTTTGAGTATTTTTTTTTATTATGTGGTAAAATAATTTATTGAAATTTGTCTCACCTTTTTTTTTTAAATTATGCAGACATCAAATGCAATGGATTTTTTATTTTTCTTTTGTTTGTAGTTAAAAGATGTCCCCCAAAATAAAAGAAACTGAAAGTGGAGAAAGTGGATCAACTTTCGATCACCAAACAAAAAAGGCTAGACTACAGATAGATTCGGAGGAACTTCTAGAAAAATCTCAGCCAGGGCAAAATAAAGCCGAGGAAAGTGATAACTCCTCCTCACCAATAGGACGTGAAATAATATCGAAATTCCAGCATGATTCTGTTAAAACCATTGGTATTGACAAGTTTTGAGTTGCAATGCCAATGAATAACCCTAATGCAGTATTTGGTGATCTTGTACTTAAATGTCAGTTGGGGGAACCTTTTTGACGAACTTAGGAGTATTATGAAGAAGGAAAACATAGATGGACTTTTTAAGAAGAGCTATTTTGCACACTTTCTTGAGCTGTCTGGGCCCCGCCCTCTTCGTTTCCCAATGATCATGATATATGGCCTTCTCAGGCGTAGGATCATGTATGCGGGGGATGATGGAGTTCCGAAAGAGGGCGAAAATAAGATAGATGAAGTATGGATCAACTACTGTGGCATGCCGATTTGTTTTGGATTGAAAGAGTTTGCCATTGTGACAGGCTTGAGATGCGATCGTCCAAAAGAACCTGCCATCAAGAAAACACCCCACAAAGGGTCCAACAAACGCAAGTAAAAAAATATGGGTTGTTGGGCATTGTTGGACCTAGCTAAAAAGTGAAGGATTTGATATCGGATCTCAAGAACAAAGACATACCAAAGAACTACAGGGAGAAATTGTGCTTAGTTTGGTTTATCCATTCCGTTTTATTGGCAAGAGACGTCAAGAAAGTCATAGAACGTGATTTGTTAGCTCTTGCTGATGATTTTGAGAAATTCAACGATTATCCCTGGGGCTACGACAGCTACTACTTGACTGTTAAATATTTACTGAAAGAGTTAAAGCCAAAGATGACAACATTATACGGCTTTCCTTGGGCTTTCATGATAAAATTGATCACTATTTTTACTCATTCATTAATTTATATTGAATATACTTGTGACTGTTTTTTTTTGCTTGCTTCCTGTTTACAATTTTAGGCTTGGGCATGTGAAGTCATTCCTCTCCTCCAAAAGCATTACATGGATTACCCAGATAAGATTTCTCATTTAAGGATCCTTAGGTGGTTGGCTGCAGTAGAGAGCAGCAAAAAAAATATTAACGAGGCTGATATCTTTAACCCTCCGGATGATGTAATACGTCTTCTTTCAACTAAAATAATTTGTCTCAAAGAAAGATATTGAAATAGATGTTCCATCTGTTGCAACAGATTTCCCGTCAACTGCAACTGGTGCAACAGATAGGTAATTTGTTACAACAGACGATCCATATTTCCCAACAGATTAACCATATGTTGCTCTGTTCTCTGAACCCTACTCAATAGATTACCCATCTACTGTAAATTATGCAACAAATGGGTATTCTGATGCAACATATTATCAATCTGTTTCAACATACAGATCAGTTGATGCAGTAGCTAGATCGTCTGTTGCATAAGTTGGTTGTGTTAACATAACCCGAGCCCCATGTAACCCAACTGAATGCAAATTATTATTATATGATTTAAATTCCTCATATCATTTTTTATAGGTTGTGCATCCTTGGATCGTGCCTATCATTGATGAACTGGGGATGACGTTTTTTTCTTACTCTGGGTCTTATTGATACAAAAGAAGACCCAACGGTGAAGTTAATAAAGAAGGAATTGGATGGAGAAACATCCATAAGAAAAGCAGTTAGGCAAGGTCAGGCTAATGTTGAAGCTCTTCACGACCAAACTCAAACTGCAACAGATCCGGGTGCTTCTTATGGGGGTGTTGCTAGTGGAGTTGTTTGTGATAATGGCATCCATCCTACTGCTGCTTCTGCTGCCAGTCGTGATTATGAGCATGTTGGTGCTCAGCAACAAATAAATATGTTTGAAAATACCCCTTGCACAGGTCCTCTCTCTCACCCCTACACCGGTCCCTCCCACCCTTACAGTGGTCCCTCTCACCCCTCCTCACCCTCATCTTCTCTTTGCAAATGCAAAGTGTGCAAAGATAGAGAGGATAAACTCCTCGACAAGCAGAGCTATTGCTAAAGTTGTCGAGGATTTGAAATCCAGGAGGGGTGTCATACCATCCAACGAGGTGAGGGAGTCATGCACTCCTACAATGGAGGTTAAGAGGAAAAGAAGAAGAATTAAAAAAATTCTCTCCGTTCTGAAATCAGCAAAAATTGCAACTCCCCCCGCTCCAATAGTTGTTGAAATTCAGGGGCCGCCGAAGAAGGTGAACATATTCACGACGCTTGGCAAAGAGAAAAAAAAAGAACTGAAAGAATTCATCAAGATGAAGGTTCAAAAAGAATACACCATGCATTCATTTGCCGTCAAAGACTTCTCGAATATGACAAATATGTGAGTGTGGTACGAGGACAAGGTAAGTTTACTTTTGCTAACCTACCCTTCCAATCTACTCCATGAATAAGAATCTACCCAGCAGATGTGTAATCTGTTGCGAAAACTTGGTATTCTATTGCAACATAATACACATCTGTTGCATAAGTTGCGTTGGCTGGGTAATTTATGAACTGATTTAGAGAACCCTCTGCATCGGATTCTTTCGACTGTGTTTTTATTCTTTACAATTACTAACCTATTTAAAAATTATCTTCTTATACCACAGTATGTTGATGAAATTCTCTATCTAATGAGGGGAAGGCAATTAGCGTATGTCGATAGAATAATAGACCTCAACTTCTACAATAATTTCAAGGATAGGTACGCTAAACTCTATAAGATAACTGATTTCGGTGGCCCGGGATTTGATCAGTTAGTTTCTACATTCTAATGGGATGAAGAAGCGGTTAAATATGTTAGAGGGAATAGGACATATCCACACGGCAAGAGCTAAACCAAGGTAAAGAGAATCCTTGCAGTCATGAACGTGGATGTCAACCATTTTCTCACTGTTGAGATACTACTATACGAGGGAAATATTAAGGTTTATGACTGCAACTTACCTGTGTTCAGCGAGAAGACGTTTTTAACCCACATGCAGCCACTATTGAAGTTGTTGACGCAGAGTAAGCAGATGGATCATTTGTCGGCTGAAGTCTTGGTGAAGGAATAATGGGATTTTAAAGGTCGAAATAAGAACATTCAGCTCTCAAAAAATACAACCGGTGCAGTGTGCGATTTGTACTCGCTTGCATACATCGAGTGTTTGCTGACCGACACATAAATGACCGGTGTATGTGACAACGTTGTGGGAAAGATGCAATGGGTCTTGGCATATGGGGTACTAACTAAATGGTTAGAGCCCATGTATAAAAAAGAACATGTACAAAGACAAAGACGAACACGATAACAAATTTTCATTTCAAGCCAATTCACTATACATGTAGGGGCAATAATTTTTATGTCTGGCAAAGTTGAATTTTTATAATGCAACAGATTTTATATCTGTCATAATAAATATAGTACCTGTTGTGACAGTTGATTATCTGTTGGAATAGGTTGGTCATCTGTTGCGTTATGCAGATGTTCCCCGTCTGTCTTTCACAACAGATTTACGATCTGTTCCAACATATAACTTATCTGTTGCAACTGATCGATAATCTGTTGGAGCAAATAAAAAAAGTAGGAAGACCTATTATATAATTTTCAGCAAATGACCTACGTGCTGCATCTCATGTTGCAACATATGTCTAAATCTGTCTGATAAGATATGTTGTTTGTTGCAGCAGATGTATTATCTGTTGCGATATTTGAATCTAGTACTCTATTTCAATTAACATGTTCAAAACTAAGAATTAATTATATTCTTAGATAGAATAACATAGATCGAAACCTTTGAAAATTACATGAAATAACTTAACGAATAAATGAAATGTAAATAAAATCATTATAGGTACAAACGATCTACTCTACAAATAAATCAACAAATTAAACCAAGGAGGATAGGTTATTACATTGACGGACTCAAGCTATAAAGATCTAATCAATATGGATAAGTTGTTCTTCATCCAGTGCTATGGAATTCGGCTTTAGTCATCGTGGATCTTTAACATCGGTTGTGTACGGCTTCTGAAATTTCGTTTCTCCATATTTCCATAAAAGAGCAGCATATCTTTTGTGGAGTAATCCGACATCAATTCCATCATTTGGTACTTGTAATCCATCGCTCAAATACTCGGCATAGGCGGCAACAAAAGGACCGCAATCCCTGCATTATAAAAAAACAGATAATCCATATCTTGCAGTTCATACAAGCGTTGTGAAATTTGTGAAATGAAACTAAATTATGACACTTAAACTTATAGGCTACCAGTGGTTTGTTAAAAAATTCCGTCAACATATTGTACATCAAATGGATTAGCCATTTCATCCCGGTATGTTTCAATCATCGACCAATCAGTACGAACCTTTTGGTCCAAAAAGTCACTTATATCAAGGTAAGTAGGCAATATTTTGACCAGCTTTTGTATCTCAAACGACGGCCCAGAACGTCTCCTTTGCGATATCGAGTCATAAACTCGGATGCGCCTCTCTTTTAGAACGACGACATCCAACACCCTATGGAATTCATCACCACAATTGATTGGGATGTACACTTCGTCGATCAAATGTCAAGGTAAGCCAGCCGAAATGCTAAAACCTTTGATGATCTTGATTAAGCATTCCTCGTTTCGAAAAACTTCCGACCGCTGTTGACAATACCTATCATAGGCATTATTGATGTAAACTTTGTACAAACAATTGTCTGTTCTGTATCTGTATAGTTCTTGTGTTTGCAACTTGGCCTTCTTTCGGAGTTAGTAAAAAATGATATCGATGTGCTGCACATATTATCAAACATTTTGGATTACGTGACGAAAATATCAATACGCAGATGCAATTAAATAAAATATTAATTAATAGTAATATGTATGATATTTAAACCTCATCATTCCAGAAAGTTTGGGGCTGTGACATCAAATAAAACCAATTCTTCGTTCTGGGATGTGCAACAACAAAGTCGAACATAGCAAAACCAAGACTCGAGTCGTTCACTTTGTAGCGCTCGACATTTTATTTTTTACATGATGATTTATATGTGTTAATGTCAGGTTCTTACAACAAGAATTGTATAAATCAATATCCATAAAATTGATTTATGTACCTGCCGGCATGATGCTTTAACAGTCCATCAGCAATCCATTCTGAATAGTTGTTGATCAACTGTGTTAGCTTTTTCAGAGCCTCTTCCGAGATGTTGAACCCTTCAAATGGGTAATTCTTTCATTCTCCCAAACTGACAGGCTCCACTTTTTCTTCATCTTTGGAAGCAGCTGATAGATTATCAACAGTCATATTATGCTCTTCAGCAGTAGCTGTGACATCCACCTGGAAAGCCAAAATTGTCAATACTAAGTAGAGATATACAATAGATTTTCCATCTGTTGCAACAGATGAGTCTTTATGATGCATCAGATAGATTATCTGTTGGG
Source organism: Capsicum annuum (assembly GCF_002878395.1). Taxonomy (NCBI): domain Eukaryota; kingdom Viridiplantae; phylum Streptophyta; class Magnoliopsida; order Solanales; family Solanaceae; genus Capsicum; species Capsicum annuum. Next base: position 187,185,412 of record NC_061117.1, on the reverse strand, counting down.
ACAAATTCGAACAGGTAAATCAAAACAGTACGATAATTTCAAACAGATGACCCACCTGTTGCAACATAAGACTCATCTGTTGAAACAAATAAAGAATCAAATGCAACAGGTTAGACAACAGATGTATATATCTGTTTGATAAATTTCAACAGATGTATCATCTGTTGAAACAAATATGTGCCTGTTTATTTTTTGGAACAGATGATGTACATTCACCTTCTTCAGCTCATGTTTCTCTTCTGTGGCCCTTGCACACTGAACATCGATGCAAGACAAAGACAGAGACGTTGTAATCTTACTTTTTTTTATGATTGATGATGCCTTGGAAGTGTTTTTCCTTCTCCTCTTAGTCGCCTTGATCTCTAGTGGAGTGTCTGGATATGAAATCCTCTTTGATGGAATGACACCCCTCTTAGATGTCATTTCCTTTACAGAAGCAGTTAGTGCATTAATAGCATCAATCACTCCATCGTGTTTCGCCTTGCAGTCTTGACATTTACATGAAGAACATTCGCTAGAAGCCGCAAAATCTGGAGAAAAATCTGTACAACCATTATGAGCATAATCATAGTGGCTTGTTTTTTCAAAAATTGTAAGAGGAGCATCATTAGCCCCACCCTCCAAAATTATTTTTCTTGTGATGGTTGTTGCTCCAAACAATTTTATTTTTATTCCATCAATGATCTTAGGGTCCGATAAAGTTTGCACAGACCGTAAAGTAAGAAAAAATGGCACCTTCAACTCACGATTGGTCGGAACAAGCCACGGAGGAAAAATCTAAAATAAATCGGTACATATATTAAGAATGATGATAAAATCATTTAATCATTAATTAAAACAAAAACTTGATTAGAATTAGACTTACTGTTTCTTGGGGGGTTGAAAAGATCAAGAAATTTTACACTTTTATCAGTTTTGGCCGACAACCATCTCAGAATTCTTGGACAGAAAACTTCTTCCTGGTAATTCACTTGTTGTCTCAAATAAGGAATGGCTTCAAATGCCCAAACCTATAACATAACGCCAACAAATCAAAAGCATTATTGAATGAAAAAATGATGAATCATATCATGATAAAAGAAATATTTACCATGAAGGCCCATGGAAAACCATATAAGTTGACTGTTTTTGGCGTTAACGGAGTTAACAAATATGCGATAGTCATTTTGAAGCTTTCATAACCCCAAAAATAGCTGTTAAATGCTTCAAGATCCTCGGAGAGATTTATTAAATCGAGGCTTATGTTGTTGTTAACGTCTCTCGCCCAAAGAACATTATGTACAAACCAAACCAAGTACAATGATTGTTTGTGCTTCTTTGAAAGTCCTTTATCTTTCAATGCTTCTATCAGATTTTTATTTTTGAAGCTTGGACCAATAATGGACATCAGGTCATCACGATCACTCAACTTGCCTTTTTTCTTTTTTGGGTATGCAGGGTGTTTTTTTGGGGGTCAGAGTAGGTATAACTTGAAAAGGAGAAGGAGGATAACATTTTAGTCCGGTAACTATGGCAAACTCCTTTCAACCAAAACAAACAGGCATGCCACAGTAATTTATTTACACCTCATCTATCTTATCTTTGTTTTCATACGTAAACCTGCGCTTGAGAAGATCATATTCCATTTTCATCTGGAAACAAGCATTATTGTCCTCCGTCAAATTAAGATATTGCCCAAAGCAGCTTTCCCTGAAATAAGAATCTAATTTTTGTTCTCGAAGTATTTTTCTGAAGGCATCGAAAGATTTTCCCATGACTGACTTAACCACGAGATCACCTGTTAAATCTGTGGCACCATCGCACTGCATTCTTATAGGATAACGATTAATGCTGAAGGTTTTGACCAACTCTGCCGCGGAAGGGCTATTAGCATTTGGATCATCTCTTTTGAAAGATTCCTCCTCCCCGTGTTCATTATCTTCTGCTCCTGATTGAGATAACGCTTGTAAAGTAAGCTCATAGAGTGGTAAATGTAGCTGAGCTGCTGCACTTATTCCTTTACTTGGAATTGATTCGATTTCTTTTCTTTTGGGAGCCATGTTATCTTAAATTAACAGGAACATAACATAGATTATAATTTATTAATGCATAACAGTAATATAACAGTTCCAACAGACAACTAATCTGTTGCACCAGGTATGTTAGCTGTTGCAACATATAATCGACCTGTTGCAATGGATGAGTAATCCGTGGGAATCATAAAAACAGCACAATCTGTTGCACCTGATATTTTATCTGATGCAACACATAACTGACCCATTGCAATGGATGAGTAATCCATTGGAAACCATAAAAACAGATCACTAATCTGTTGCACCAGGTATTTTATCTGTTGCAACATATAACTGACATGTTGCACGGATGAGTAAACCGTTGGAAAGAATAAAAATGAATCACTAATCTGTTGCACCAGGTATGTTATATGTTGCAACAGATAACCGACCTATTGCAACGGATGAGTAAACCGTTGGAAAGAATAAAAATAGTCATAATCTGTTGCAAAATGAAGAGTAAACCAGTAGAAAGAATAAAAATAGATCATTAATCAGTTATTTGTTAGATCAATATTGTTTAGATTCCTTTCAAACAGAAGAGTCATCTATCGAAATAGATGAATGATCTGTTAGATTGTTCACTTGTTACATCAGATTTTTATAATTGCATCAGATTTTTCATCTGTTGCATCATATGTTTTATCTATTACATTAGATGTTTCAACTGTTGCAATATCATTTCTACAAAGAAAAATAACAAATCAACCCAGCAACACCAACACACACACTAAGAACATCAACTGTGACCAAAAATCACCAACAAATTTGAATCAACAGTACGACAACAAAAAGAAAAAATGCAAAAATTCCAGAAATTAAGGTTTTATTCAGTCCACATTTCAATACCAGAAGAGTAGTTGGCTCAAGTTCCTCTGTTTCTTCATAATTTTTTACCTGTGAAAAAAAAATAAAAGGACGAAGAACTCGAAGTTGTTATCGCCGGAGAAGTATTCACGTCGATTGACGGTTGAAAGTCGAAAGAAACTCGTCCGACTATTTGTTGCCAGAGGTTGAGGGGAGAAATTTTGCAGAACTATTGGTTGGGAGAGAGTTGAGAGAAGCTGGAGAGAGAGAGTGGTTGATTTGGATTAAAGAGGGGTGTTGGTTGGGTTGATTTGTATTTTTAAAAAGATTAGAAAGTTTTGAAAATATTAATCAATTCCACAATTAACTTTATCAAGTTTCTTAATGATATTGGACCCTATCGTCACCAATCCTTCATTCAAGACTTAAAAGACACTTTTCCTTCAATTTTCTCTAATTTCATTGATGTCTGCCCAGATCCGTTCTAAAGCATACATCGGGGGAACTACAAAAAGAATAGTCTCCCCTTTTTCGTCCTTCTCCATTACTGCTCTTGCCATTGCATCTGCAACTCCATTCTATTCTTTATAACAATGGTGTATAGTTGGCCCTTCTAGTTCTCTTAGAATCAGCCTGCAATCATGAAGGAGATTGTTAAATTGATTATTTTCTTTATGTAGCATATGAATTACCTCAAGGAAGTCGATGTTGATCTCTATTGGATAGAGATTCTTTTCCTTGGTAAGCTTGAGGCCCTCTTTAAGGGCCAAGATTTTCATTTGGATGGTTGTGGCCTTGACAAAGCCTTTGAAATCCTGCGATCCAATTATCGGACTGATCTCTAATGACACCCCCATCCTCCCCCCTCCCCTGCCAGGGTTGCCCAAGTAGGCACCATCTGTGTTTAGCTTGAAGAAGCCCCTTTGTAGGGTTCCCAAGCTATATGGATGGTCGATTTGTTACGGTTTCGACTGATTTGGTAAGTTAGGTGGTTGTATTCCACTGCTTGGAGTAGGCTTTGGAGAAAGTGGGATAGTCATCTTGTTCTTGAAGAGATTGTTGTTCCAAATGGTCCAAATACAGAATGGTCCAAAATACTTGAGTGTGAAGAGAGAGGGACATTTATTTAAACTTTATGAAAATACTTCATATTTTTTTAGTTGACATGATTATTGACTTTTAATAACTCAACTTTACTCTTATGTATATTTAAGATTTATTTTCCTGAGATAAAGTAAAAAATAATTTAAGAAGATATTAGATTTGAAATTTTTTTTAATTCAATTTTAACCAATTATTTATATATTTTTCAGCAAAAATATATAGAAACACTTTAAATTTATAGTCAACAGAATTGTTAACTTTTAATAACTTAATTTCACTCCTACATATATTTTTAAGATGAAAATTTTTCAGAAAATAGCCTGACTTTCAGTCAATTGAGGGGGTTCATAACCTAATCCTAACTTTCAAAATTATCATTTGTAACAAATGTATCAACTATATGCAACCGTCTTTACTCGATATAAAATAAAAATCCAATGAGAGTAATTATATGTACAAGCCTTTTTTTAATTATTTTCATTGTTTATAACAATACACCCTTGTGGTGGAGCCCTTCCCCTAAATCTGCGCATAGTGGGAGAATTAGTGCACCAAATTGCTATTTTTTTTAAAGAAAGGGAATTGTTTTTTTTCACTTTTTTCTCTCTCTTTTATCTCTAACTTCTATTTCTTTTTCTTCTTTTTTCTTTTATCGTTTTTCTTGGTACTTTTTTCTCTCTTTTTCTTTTCTTCTTTTTTGTTTTCCCTTCTTCTTTTCCTTTTTTTTTTTTTTTTTTTTTTTTTTTTTTTTTTTTTTTTTTTTTTTTCCTTTTTTTTTTTCTTTTTTTTTTTTTTTTTTTTATTTTCGTTTCATTCTTTTCGATATTTTTTTCTTTTCTATCTCTAGCTTCTGTTTTTTTCTTCTTTCTCCTTTTTTGGTTTTATTTTGTTTCTTTTTTTAGAATTTTAAAAAATATGGCTATGTCAAGCGCAAATTATGTATGATAACAAAAATACCACAAATATTTACTGTATTTGTATTTGCACCATTATTTATATTTTTGTATTCGTTGATACAATTATATTTGTATTTCTATTTTATAGGGCACACTTGTATGGATGTATTTAATTGGCAAGAGAGACAATGAATAGTAATTAATTGAAACTTAGGCTAAATAGGATAATTAAGAGCTTATGTTCACTAAACCATGAGTTTTTTTTTCTTTTAAGATTTATTTTTATGAGATGAAGTGAAAAATGATACAAAAAATGAATTGAAAATTTTTTATGAGTTCAATTTTTACCAACTACTTAATTTTCTTTAGAGAAAATAATACGAAAATACTTTATAATTTTAGTGAAACAATATAAAAATACTTTAAAAAATTAAAATATAATTTCACTAAAATAAATTTGTATTTTAACGCGTCTACCTAGTCTCGAACTCGTGATTCAATGATTATAATTTTTTTGACCAATTTGTTAGAATAATATTATATGATGATCCCAATAACTTTTATTTATTTAGTTAATCTTTGCATACAGTTGAATTTAAAGTCAAACCTGTATAAACTCAACATGTGAGTTAATTGGAGTGAAGATAAAATTTCTACATTGAAATTTTTAAGTCAAACATAACTAATCTACAATTGAAATATCACTTTGATAACCTTAAATTGAATTGCTATTTAAAGGTGATTTTCCTTTTGATTGTAAACAAAATAAAAATGAATTTAACTTTAAAAGTAATCATATTATTTATCAATTACTACATAAATAAATTAATTTAGCGACTAAATTATCGCTATTTTTAATCCCAAAAATTCCATTCATAATTTCTCTTAGTTAGATATTTTTATTATTTTGGATTCACTTTTTAAAAAAAAATTCTAAGAGGAATTTTGTAGATGAGATGTATGAGGGATTTAAAATAAAAAAAAAGGATTAAAAAATTAAAAAGTTGAAAGATCCGTATAGTAAAACAACTAAAGAGATAGAAGTATTTGAAGAAAAAATATAGAGAGAAGTATACATTACCCCTGAACTTATTACGTTTTATTCATGGTACACCTAAACTTTGACATATCCTAAGTACCCCCTCGAACTTGTTTTCTCAATAAGTCCCATGACCTATTTTTGCTGACATGGTAAAATGTTTGGTTTCACACTCCATCACGCGTGTGGTGGAGTGATTTTTCGATCAAATCAGCATTTTTAATGTTTAAAAAACAAAAAAAAATCATTTTTCTTTAATTTTTTCAAAAAATTCAACTATCCCTCTATCTATTTAACTTCCAATCTAGAAAAAAAAATCATTCTATTACTTCTACTTTATCTACTTATTTTTAACTCTATGCATTATAATAGGAGATTTGTTTGTGCATGTGAGTCTCATTAAATTGTGAGAATTTCATGGTTGGATGACAATTTCGAACGTAGATTCCTCGGTTGCATACATTATGGTGTATGTAGTTATATTGGTTAACGATTTTAAGTCCCTAACAATTTGATTGTCTATTTAACCGATAAGAAAATACTCATAAAATAGAAAAAATAGTAACTAACATGAAAAAAACGAATCTTAATTGCAACCAAAATCCTACTATATATATATATATATATATATATATATATATATATGGGGTGTAAAATAACAATTTAGCATAAACTTATTGAGTTATCAGTTTACCTAATAACCCAATAAAAAAAATCAAAATCGAATCAATGACCCAATAATTTGTTTTACAAAATCGTTAACCCAATAACGATAAATCAATAACATTTTTGTCAATTCGAATTTTATAACCTCTAACTTAATCGAATTTTATAACCTCTAACTTAAATTATAATTTCTTACTTCATTAAGTATAGTAAGAAACGTATTTGTGCATGTGAGTCCCCTCAAAATTCTAATCGAAACACTAATCGGAAACAACTATGAAATACTAACCGGAAAAAAATAATTTCATAATTTTAACACACAAAAAAAATATAAATTTTTAAATAATAACTAACTTGATCGATGAAAATTCTACCTTTTACTATTTTGGAGTAGAGGAAAACTCAAAAAATATACTTTTTTTAGAGAGAAAGCTGATAATTAAGGGTAGAAGTGAGTTATTTTTTAATATAGGATAAATATAAAGGAAGTGGATGGTATTTATTCATGTGGAAAGCCACATCAGCACTTTTTTCACGTGTCCGCGCGTGTATTACACGTTGTAGACAGTCAGCAAAAAAGGGTTACGCAATAGGAGAGAGAAAGAAAGAGAACAACAAGAGGAGGCCTTTTTCCTCAGTCCCAGTGTGGCTGATCATCTGAAAAGACCAGCTAAGCATCATTGGCTTGAACTTACTAAAACAACAAGTTCGGGGGCTACTTAGGACAAGCCAAAGTTTAGGTGTATCATGAATAAAACGTGACAAGCTCAGGGGATAATGTATACTTCTCTCAAAAATATATAATGCAAGTTAAAAAATGATGATTAAAAGACTTCAAATCAGATGAAAGAGCTTAGAATAAGTTAAGGAAAAAGTAGACTAAAAAGGTTAAAATATAAGGAGTAATTAAAAGAGTAAGTTGTGCTTTAAGAAAGAATAATAAAAAATTAGAAAGAGAAAATACCCTATTACCCCTGAACTATACCTAAAACGGCTGTGACACAGCTCAACTTAAAGAGAGTTCTATTACCCCTGAACTAAATAAAAGTATAATTTTGACACCCTTAATACCTACGTGGCATATACGTAGCACAACACACTGAAGTGTCCACATAGGCACACGTGTGTGCCACGTAGACACTAAGAGTGTCAAAATTATACTTTTAATTTGTTCAAGAATAATAGGATCCCCTTTAAGTTGAGGTGTGTATCTATCGTTTTAGGTATAGTTCAAGAGGTAATAGGGTATTATCTCAATAAGAAATAAAAGTCAAAATAATTTTGCTTTTGGAGGGAAAAATAAATAGTTTTAGAGCCTAAAAACAATAACAAAGAAAAGTTCAAGGTGGTTTTGCATTTTGGAGCGAAAAATAGACATTTTTATCATTAAAAGACATTGTCGTCTTTTTACGACTTTAATGCCATTAGTGCCGAATAGCAGCACCCTTGAAGAAGTTGGCTACTTCAAACTGTTTCAAGACCAAATATATTACCGTAATTAATTTCGATTTGTCAGTTATCAAAGATGTAAGTTAACTTCAGTTGAATGCACATACCAACTGCAGCTAGATAATTCTGCTCTAGTTTAGTAATTGTGCTGCAGTTTGTGCTTTTTTTAATAAATATGACATTAACTCAATATCTCCAAAGTCTAAAAGGCAAATTATTCATTACAGTTTCTTATTGAAGGAGAACAAGAAAATTAGACAAAGGGTTTGAAAGAAGTTGCAACAAACTTCATCTAAAAGAAAAGAATTTGACTGAACGCTAACAAAACCCTGACTTTATTTTTTGAATTTTTTAATCCGATATTCGATATCTATTTGCTTTGTAAAAAGGCCCATAAACGGAATATGCTCGTTACCATTTTTTGTGAAAACTTACGTAAATATATCCTTCGTCCATCTAGCTTACCTACATGATCAATTATCAAAGTATACACTACTTACACTTCGGTGGTACATGTTGTCTATTATTTGTATAGTGAATATGAATAAATATATACATATTTTACAAACTAGATGACCTAAAGGTACTGGGATGTAATTTTCCCTTTTTTTTCACTAGGAATTACTTGGTAAAAGCCAAAAATCAAAAGATTAACCAAAAGTTATTTTTCATAAGTGAAAAGATAGTTTTTTTTTTTTTTTCCCGAAAGTAGTTTTGGGATCTTAGTTGTCTAAATTGTTCCAAAAGTACAAAATTATTGTTCTTCTATTAGTAAAAGTGTCTTCAAATTGATTAGTCAAACACTAATTTTTATTGACAAAATATGTTTTTCAAAGTAAGTAGATTTTGAAAGATTTGGCAAACACAGTTGTATGGAGTGAAAATGACTTAGTATAGATTTGGGCCGAGTTAAGCCACATTGGATCAGGAACAATGTGAACCGATTCACGAGCGTATTTTCTCAAGAACGAGCCCAACAAAGGGAACCAACCACTCAGGAAAAAAGAAGCAGCCTGAGAGTACTAGCAATGAACATAATATTTGGTGGCAAATTAAGTCTGGCTCAGTTAGTTTCTGGTTCGACAATTGGACAAGAATGGGTGCTTTGTATTATGTTGAGGAAGATTACAGAGGGGTGGAGGATACAAAAGTTAAGGAATTCATCAATGGAAAAACCTTGAACATAGAGAAACTGAAGCAAGTTCTTTCTGAGGAAATGGTGAAGCACATTATTAATAATGTCAGTCCTAATTTAACATAGGAAGAAGAGGATAGAGCATGGTGGATGGGAAATACAAATGGTAAATTCTCAGTCAAATCAGCATGGGAGTATGTCAGAAGTAGAAAGGAGAAGAAAGAATTTTATGAATGTTTATGGAGAAAGGGTGTTCCTTTTAAAATAAACCTTTTCTTATGAAGAGCCTATAAGGGAAGAATTGCAACAGATGATAATTTGAAAAGAATGAAGATTGCAGTAGTGTCTCGATGTTGGTGCTGCACAGAGATGAAGGAGGAGGCAATGACCCATCTTTTTATAACAACCCCCAAAGCTATTCAGCTGTGGAGGCAGTTTGCTACTTGTACAGGTATACAAATAGAAGGAAGGCAGCTTTAACAAATAATTCATGAGTGGTGGAATAAAGAAGTAAACTCTAAATTGCAACAACTGTACAGAGCTATACCAGCATTTGTGATTTGGGAGTTATGGAAAAGAAGAAATAAAAGAAAACGTGGTGGAGATGTTAGTCTAATCATGATAGTGCAACACATTCAAACCCACATACATCAGATGCTGAGGATCATATACCCATGGTTAAATATACAGTCTTTGAATTGGCAGGAATTACTTAATTTTTTGTGGACTTATAAACCAAGACTGTATCACTATGTGGTAAGGTGGGGATTATCATTTGTTAGGAATATCAAGTGTAACACCGATGAAGCAAGTAAAGAAAATTTTGGAGTAAGTGCATATGATTTTTGTTTGAGAGACCATAAAGTGGATCTGATCTTTGCTAAAGCAGAGAAAATTGGAATTTGTACAAACATTGTTGCAGATGCCAATCCAATTCCACAAGCTTTAAGGTGCTGTTCTAGCAATTTTCTATCAGGAGTAATTATAGAATCAGATTCTTTGGTATTGATAAAAGTAATAAAGGAAGTCTGGTAAGTACCCCGGGAAATAGTGGAAATTATTAAACAAATAAAAAAGGAAGCTACTAAGCTAGGGATTGTTTTTCAACACATCTCTAGGGAAGAAAATCAATTAGCAGATTATTTTGCTAATCTAGCCACACACAGAGGGATTATTGGAGTTTAATGCTTTTACAGACATACCACCTGAAGGGAGAAGGATTTTAAACATAGATAAATATCAGATACCAACAATTAGAACAAGTAGAAGAAAAATTAAACCACAAGCATGATATTAATGGTCACACAGAGTTGGTGCAGTAAGGAATACAAAAAGCATAAGCATGAAAAGGACAACAGAAATATTAACAGGAAAGTATGCCCAAGCTACAGGGACATAAACGCTACTATACAAAGTTGGCTAAATTATGTTAGCACAGGAAAAACTTCACCAAAAACTAAGGGGCTTGGTGTCAGATTTAACATTTTCCACCGGAGGTCAGCTACAATCCCTTTTTTACACAGACAAAAACAAGTCCATGCACTGATGCAGATAGCAAAAGTAATAAAAGAAGGGTTTAGTTGTTTCAATTATAAGGCAAAAATGAAAAAGAAAGGAGGAATATCGTGCTCACAGATAGAAAAACTTCTAACTCCGGACGACTGCCTCCTTCAATTCACTTGGAGGTGGATAAACCCCAAACATCTGTACATACTAGTATCAAGATTAAGAGAAGCAAAGACATGAAGATGCAATTTATAACACAAAGCTTACCTTGGTACAATGATTCTCTTGGTGTGAGAAGGATGAACACAACAATAATCAAATCCAGCTTGTTAATAACCCACTAGGAAAGCAAAAAAGAAGCGGTGATTCATCCGGGAGAAAACGGAGAACATTTTGGGAGCTGAGCTGAAGATGAGAAGGTGGAGGATCTTTTGGAAAGTGTACTGCAGAAACCAAAATAAGCTTCAAAGTACACTTCAAATGATATTTGAGCCAGACCACAGAATTTTCTAAATTTTGTACTTCTTTTCTTTTGTTTGTTTCTTTTGTTTATTGGGCCCATGATCAGACTAATTTTGTTTTGTATAAACCCACGTGTAATTTGAAATTGTGTATATTGGTGTGATGTATGATAAAACTGTTTTGCCTACAATTATGAAAAGAGTAATCAAAAAATATCTTCCAAATTCTTAAATTATGCCATTAAATACCTATAATTATGTAATATATGAGTTAATATAGTAACTGAAATTTAAATTTCAAAAAAACTCTTAAACCTTAATGTTAATTTTCGTTATTGTTGATATACGTTCCTGAGAAAAAAAAGTCGTCTTCTTTCTTGATTTCGAAAAAAAAAAAAAGATGAACATTCCCATATTGTTCCGTCATTTTGGTGTCTGGGAGTCGAAAATTAATTATAAATCATACAAAAGTGATGCCATTATTATTTCTGAAAGTATTAACTTTTTGAAATTGATTGCGACGATCGCAGTGGAATTGAATATTGACGATGTTCGCAAAAAAATTAAAGTTAAATACATTGTTGATGGTGATTCTTCTTCAATTATCATAAGAAATGATAATGGAGTGAAGGTTTACATTGAGTTCAAAAAATAATTTTCGGGGTTTGTTAATTTTCCTCTGTGCATATCAACTTTTGACAAATTGAATAAGGATATCGAGTTTGATAGTAAAAGTAAGGCAATCTTATGTATTGAAGGTAGTGAATCTGATTTTGTTGATTTAATGGTTGTTGAAATGCAGAATCATTATTCATTATACGTTCCAGAATTTGAAGTTAAAAATTTCATTACTGATTGCAAGAACACTGAAATAAAGGTTAACCAGTTTTATAAGGATAAGCAAACTCTGGTATCGGTAATGGTAAAATATGCAATATCGAATGGCTTCAACACTTTTTCTAAACGATATGACAAACAAAGGTATGAACCTAAAAATTATCTTTATTTATTGATGCTTTAATGGATGTTTTGTTTTGTAATAGTTGTTTTAAATGACTTGCTGTGTTGACGAATGTTTCGATTTGTAATAGTTATTTCATTAATAATGTATAATATGTCATTATACATTCGAACGAATGTATAATAAAACTGTAACAGGGCAATTTCAGTATTTTTAATAAAATTATAAATTTTATAAGTATATTAATTCATTGAGAACATGTTTAAATTTTATGCAGCTATGTACTGCACTGTCGTAATAAAGACTGCAAATGAGTCCTCAAGGCTTCTTCTATGAATCATTCAAAAATTTTTGTGATAAAGAGATTTGATTCGGAACATACATGCAGTCTGAGTGATAGAGTACTGAATAATTTGGTTGTGACAATAGCTTTTGTCAGTGAATTTACAACACCAAAATTAATTAATTACAAGAGAATACACACACCCGTGGACATAATTGAAGAGATGAAGGTTGTTTACAGTGTTGATATTAACTACATGATAGCTTGGAGATCAAAAGAGAAGGCAACTGCGATGCTTAGAGGTGGACCAGCTGATGGATATATAAAAATGCCCCGTTATATCTATATGTTGAATCAGGTTTATCCATGATCACATATTTGAATGCATAAGGCATTAGATAATGAGTTTAAATACTTGTTTATTGCCTTACATCCCATGATAAGGGGTTTTGAATTTTACCGATCTGTTGTAGTTGTAGATGGTGCTCATTTAAGCGGTCCATACAAAGGAGCATTTGTATCAGCAAGTACTCTTGATGGTGTAAATATTATACTATACTCTTAAATATTTTTTTTGTGATCATTGTACATTTTGTATGTATTAGAACTGATTATACATTGCTCTTATATGTATAATAAAATATAAACTTCCAAAATCAGTACATATATTACTGACCTACACATATTATTTTGTTTTTTTTATTTAGGATGTATTCTTCCATTAGCTTACGGTGTTGTGGATTCGGAGAACGACAATTCATGGATGTGATTTTTCATCAATTTAGGAAAGCATTTAGGGAACGAGAAAATATGTGTGTTGTATCGAACCGAAACGAGAGTATCATAAAAGGTATGAGCATTATTTATCCTAATGTCCCCCATCTAGCATGTATTTGGCATTTATGAAAAAATGTTTGCAAATATTTTAGAAAAAACAAAGATAAACTTAGTGACCTTTATTATTCCATGACTTTTTGCTTATAGGAAAGAAGATTTTGATTTCATTATCTCAAAGGTTGGTCAGGTTGATCCCAGGGTTAAGGAATATCTGAAAGAAGCTGGTTATGAAAAATGATCTCGATATCATTCCCCTGTTAATAGAGGTAGAATGATGACCTCTATTATAGCCGAATTTATTAACGGTTGCTTGGTAGAGGATAGAGAACTTCCTATTTTAGATTTTATTGAAGAAGTTAGAATTTTATTTGCCTCATGGAATTGTAAGAATAGTGAAATTACATCTTATTCAAACACAACACTCGGGAGAAGATTTCAAAATTTTTTTACTCTTAATAGGGTTAAGGCGTTGCGGATGACGGTATGTATTAGAATATTTATGTAATGAAATGTCTTTTATATTAGTTATAAATTTTTATGTTATTATCTGTATTAAATAATTTATTTCTAACAGGTTAACTATGCTGGTAGTTATCTGTACTGTGTATATGAATCAGGAAGGAGGCACATTATTGATATTGATCGTGGCACGTGCAACTGTGGCCGGTATCAAATTGATTAAATACCATGTGCACACGCAATTGTCGTTTTAAAGAGTAAAAATATTGATGTAAAAGAGTATAATCGTTATTGCTCATAATTGTACAGGTCAAACAACATTGTCAAGATGTATGAACTCCTGATAGTTCCTATGCCAGACATGAAGGATTGAAATGTTCCACAATTTGTTGATGACGAAGAAGTTCTGCCACCCAAATACAAAAGAACTCCGAATAGGTCAAAGAAAGGAAGGTATATGAAATCTAGTGAATCACTTACTGCAAGTTCGAACTGTTGCAGTAAATGCGGGCATCCAGGCCACAACCGTAGGCCGTGCGATTACTTTTCAAAGAAATCGTGAAGAAGATAATCTGTTGTTCTGAATGCTTATGCTTAGTTTGGTTTTAATTGAATAATCATTTTAATTAGTTTTTGTTAATACGTTGGAAGATCTTTTATTTATATTTTTAATTGTTATTTGATGTTTAGTTATTATCAATGTTTGACATTTTCATAACCATTTAATACAGTTTTCAAAGATCATATTTTGTTCCTTATCACTTGTAATTATAACCTAGTCATATGTGTGTATATAGTATGTAATTTGGAAACTATTACAGTAAATAGTTGTAACATACTATGTTTTACACAGTTAACCATTAACATTTCTTATATAATTGATGTATGATATACTATTATACGTTAATAACATGTATGATGTTCAAGTAACATCAGTGACTTTTAACTGACCGTATGTACTGATTTTTGATTAAACAACATTAGAAATGGCACATTCATGTAACAAAATTTGTGAAAATTTAAATAGCATTTTCATTATGTGTTATGTGTATAGGTATGATTATACATTAGAGTGTATTTATGATATAAATTATTTTTTTTATAAAATACTCATATTTGCTTACCAATAATACATTTAATGACTGATACATTAACTAATCATTAAATGTAAAGTTCCTTAACAGTATGTTTATAATATACGATGTAGCATTATACTTTATAAATATGTATGCTGTTAAATATTTTCATTGTTTTCAATTAAGTCAAGAACGTGTGACAACATGTATGATGTTATGTAATACATAATTCATAAATCATGAGAGACCTATTCAATATATTATTAATTTATAACAGAATTTACATACTGGTAAAAATACAATGTGTTACATATACAATAACACATTAATATATAATTTGTTGACATACGTTATATATAATATTAGGTAAGGCAAACTCATTAACTATCAAACTATATAGTATCAGTAAAATATGGTGTACGTAATTACAAAACAATTCTTCAAAAGATGAATATGTATAAGAACAAAAAGGATATCCATAAAATGTAAATTAAAATCCAACATCCAAAAAACAATAATTTATGTAACTGGTTAACATCAAATACTTAAAAAACAATTAGACTGTTATAAAAAGGTGCTACTCTAAAGTAACAATTGCACTTTCATCAGTTGATTGGAGATAACTATTCCTTGAATGAGGAGGATCATCGTTATCACTCGTGTAACCTTTGTCTGCCTTTGTCACTTTGTAATGCCATAGTAATGAAGCATAACGTGCACGTTGACTTCCAGCATCAAAATCACATGAATGCACTTGCTGCCCTTCACTTAATATTTCTGCGTATGCAGCCACAAAGAACTCACAATTCCTGATTTGATAATAAAATGAAGGAACAGTACGTTCAATAATTATATCATGATTATACATGTTAAAAAAATAAACAAAAGTCACTTACAAACTATCAGACACTTGTTATAGTATGTTTTGAACGTATTCAACATCAAATGGGTTGTGACTGATAAGACCAGTTTGCTGACCAAGTTTCTCTTTGTACCACTACTAAAAAAATGCCAAAAAACGACGGGCAGCATTGTTTTTTTTAACAAAAGCAACAAAAATTCGTCGCTTTTTTTTGTCTCAAAAAGGGGCGTTTTTTTAAAACGATGGCATGCGTCGCTTTTATTACAACGGACAACATCGCTTTTTGATTAAAAAATTTAGTTACTTTTTTTAGAAAAAGCGACGTGCGTCGGTTTTTTTTCTTCATGAGAAGAACACATGATGAACAAAAAACAACGCATAACGTCATTTTATTGAAGGAAAAATTTAAAAAAAATAAAATAAAATAAACGACATTGTCCATCGTGTTTTGAGAAAAAAAATCATAATGAAGACAAAAAGCGACGTTGGCCGTCGCATTTTGTTCTTCATAATGAAGACAAAAAGCGACGTTGGCCATCGAATTTTATTCTTCATAATGAAGACAAAAAACGATGTTGGCCGTCACATTTTGTTCTTCATAATGAAGAAAAAAAGCGACGTTGACCGTCGTTTTTTTTTAATTTTATTTTAAAAAATTTCAGAAAAGTGACGGACAAAAGGGACCATATCCGTCACTTTTCTGCATTTTGTTTTATGCAAAAATCTAAATTTTTTGCATCCCACCTGCCAACTAAAAATGTAATTCAATATATACAGCCTCATGCAACACACATTTCTAAAATAATCATACAACGCACAACATTATCAAAACATTTAAGCAAATTCAAATCAACAACACTTAAACGATCAAATCCAAAATATAAAACACCTAATAATTAATCCAACAACCACCAAAACACTTAAACAATCCTAAAGTTTTTTCATTGGAGTCTACAGGTGTCCGAGATTTCTTTTTAGTAGTTGACTTCGAACTCTTGTCAGGACAAGGCCAATCACCGTCACCATCGGATGTCATCTGTATGCAAGTTTACATCAAAACATATAAAAATCAAGTTATTAGTTCATATTTCATATGACTGAACTTATTATTTTCAAATTACTAGTACAAATTTCAAGATACTATACTCAAACCATTTGCAAATATCTCATTGACATTTTATTTCACTATACTTAACCATTTTCAAATAACTAATAGACATTTCAAGTAACTACACTTAACCATTTTCAAGTCACTACTACACGTTTAAGTCACTATACTTAACCATTTTCAAATAACTAATTCCCATGACAAGTCACCACACTTAGAATATTTTCAAGGTACTAGTACACATTTCAAATCACTACACTTAACTATTTTCAATTAACTAAATCACATTTCAAGTCAATATAATTAATCATTTTCAAGTGACTATACTTTATTATTTTAAAGTTATTAGTACACATTTCAAGTGACTACACTTAACCATTTTCAAGCATCAAGTTCACAATTTCAAGTAACTACACTTGACCGTTTTTAAGTCACAAACTCACAATTTCAAGTAACTACACTTAATTATTTTCAAGTCACTACAATTAATAATTTTCAAATAACTTATTCATTAGTACACACTCAAATCATTTCCAAATAGCTATTTAACATTTCAAGTCACTATACTTAAGCATTTTCAAGTAACTACACTTAACCATTTTCAAGTCACTAGTACACATTTCAAGTCACTACACTTAACCATTTTCAAATAACTAATTCACGTTTCAAGTCACTACACTTAACCATTTTCAAATAATAAATTCACATTTCAAGTTACTATACTTAACCATTTTCAAGTAACTACTTTACATTTAAAATACATATACTTAACTGTTTTCAATTCATTACACTTAATCATTCATTTAAAGTCACTATACTTAACCACTTTCAAGTAACTAATTCACATTCCAAGTAGTTATACTTAACAATTTTCAAGTCACTTGTAACCGTTTTCAAGTCACAAGTTTTCAATTTCAAGTAACTACACTAAACCATTTTCAAGTCACTACACTTAATAATTTTCAAATAACTTATTCACATTTCAAGTCACTACACTCTAACCATTTTCAAAGAGCTAATTGACATTTCAAGTCACTATACTTAACCATTTTCAAGTCATGTACTAGCATTTCAAGTCACTACACTTAACTATTTTCAATTAACTAATTCATATTTCTAAGTCACTATACTTAACTATTTTCAAATCACTAGTACACATTTCAAGTCACTACACTTAACCATTTTCAAATAACTAATTCACATTACAAGTCACTATACGTATCCACTTTTAAGTAACTAAAGTTAATCATTTTCAAGTCACTAGTACACATTTCAAGTCACTATACTTAATCATTTTTAAGTCACAAGTTCTCAATTTCAAGTAACTACACTTAATCATTTTCAAGTTACTACACTTAATAATTTTCAAACAACTTATTCACATTTCAAGTCACTACACTCAAATCATTTTCAAATAGCTAATTAACATTTCAAGTCACTATACTTAAACATTTTCAAGTAACACTTCACTATTTTCAAGTCACTAGTACACATGTCAAGTCATTAAACTTAAACCATTTTGACAACTGTGTAGAAATAATCGACAGTGTATATAACATTGATCACCTCTGCAAAAAATTGTATTTAATTCGTCATTAGGTTAGCGGGAAAAATAAGTTGTACATCCCTGTTACTCTTAGCTTTGCATCTGTTTTTTTTTCTCTGTACATTCATGAATTGATAGTTAGTTAATTAGTTGAAACTCTAATTCGTAGACCATTTGGTGCCTCAACTCTTGGAAACTTCATCAGTTTATCTCCTCCTACTTCTTCCCATTCGCGTAAACCATAACACAGCTACATTTAGTAACATATCGATACGCAAAATATTAATAAGATTTGTGTATATGTTAAAGTATATATATTAGTTACCTGTACTTTGTTACGAAGTAATGAAGAAATGTAGAAATTTCAACTACACCAAGCTCTTTTCCAGGACATTGTCTAGTACCACCTCCAAATACTAAGAACGAATTTTGGTGTTCCAGGCTCTTATCCTATAATTAGAAGCATAATTATTCGTTAACTTCAATTTAATTATCAAATTTAAGCACTTTTTTTGTTCTTAATTCAACAAGACTAACCATCCATCTCCATGGATTGAATGTATATGGATCAGGATAACTCCTTGGATCGTAATTCAACTCCCTCGTGTATATGTATATTCTCCAGCCTTTAGGAATGACGTACCCTAAAAAAACACACAAACAAATAATAATAATAATTAGACCAACTATACATGTACTTCTTTTCTAAGACAGACTTTTAAAGCATCTACTTAGAAGATAATAAAAGGCAAACAAACTTGCAAGTAAGGGAGCCAGAGAAAGAGAGAGCGGAGCTAAAGGATCAGAATGAATCTGCTGCAGCAGAAGAGCACAAATCGATTTATCATTTTAGGTTTGTTTTCCTATTAGTGTCACATGAAGCATTGGTAAGGGTGATGTGATGGTGGATTTTCTTGAAAGTAAGAAGTGAAAATAACATTTTCTTATCTTTCTTGAAAGTATTGAGAAATCAAACCGGACAAATCGCAGATAAGTTCATCACCGGTGTCCAGATTTCGCTGTTCTTGGGGTCCCTTTCGGCCAAAAATGGCGGAACGGTTGATTTGTTGTTGCTATTTCACTGGCGGCAGTGATGGTTGCTGCTCGGAGAACAAGAACGGAGAGGGAAGCGGCAATGACCAGCCGGAGCTGGTGATCTAGTTGCTGCTGGTGGCGGTTCTCGACGGAAGGAAAAGAGAGAGAGGTGCGCTGATGGGTTCTGCCTTTTGGTGGCGGTTTTCGGCAAATCCTCGCCGGTTGAGCACCGGCTGAAGGTGGTTGCTGGTAACGTGGCGGCACTTGGCTGTAGGGCGGCGTCGAGAGAAGAGAAGGAGGGAGGCAGTGGTGCGGCGCTCATTTTTGCCGGATCTGGGCGGGTTCGTTGACGGGTGAGGACACCAGCAGGTAGGTGATTGACTAGAATTATAATAAACTGAATAAAATTAAATAGAAGGTGGCTAGAATTTAAATGAATAGTGAACTTGAATTGAATTAGGCTACTATGTAATAATGACAAACAAAATAATAAGGCGTATGTGAAATTATATAAATTATCGATATTGATAATAATAAAGATAATGCATTTATAAATTGTGAGTGTGTATATTTACGAAAAATAACTTAATAAATATTAATAAAATTACATAAAATGTTGTATTGGAACTAATAAATCATAAAAATAATACCAAAAATTAATAAAATAATTATAAATTCTGAATGTGATACGCCAAAAATATGTATTTAATATAAGAATAATGTGTACAAAAATATTAATAATTTAAATCAAATAATTTTGAGAAAATAACAGCCTAAAAATAGTCTCGGGAGGTCAAAATTAGGTGTGAACATCAGTCGTTGAATCAATTTTGATCAACGGCTGAGATTAAAATTACTTTAAAATAGGTCAAAAATGGAATTGATATCAATTTGGTTAAAATTGACATTAATTGTGTACAAGATGGCTAAAAAATAAACACATTGAGAAATTGAATTGAATTAGGCCCGCTATTTTAATAAATGTGATAATGATGAAAAAAATAATAAGACAACAATATCAAAATAAAATAAGCATGTAAAAATTAATGTTATATAAAATTATCGATAGTAGTAATAATGAAGACAATGCATTTGTAAATTGTGAGTGTGCACATTTACGTAAAAATAAATAAATATTAATAAAAATTATGTAAAATATCGAATTTGAATTAATAAATTGTGAAAAATGAAAATTTAATAAATGTGGAAATGCCGAGAAAAATAGTAAGACTTCGATATTAATATAAACTAAGCATGTAAGAATTAATGTTACGTAAAATTACTATATAAAATATCAGTCTGGGAGGAGTATCGTGAGGTCAAAATTGGGTGTCAACACAATTAAACTGATTTAGTCCCACAAATTAGGTCTGAGAAGGGTACAGTGTACGTAGAATTTCTCGAAAACCTATTCAAGTTTGAAAATTCTTGTAAAATAAAACACATCATGTAGGATTTTTGTTGCAATTAAGATTTTTTTTGTTGTTAATTAGTTGCTACTATTTATATTTTATGTATATTTTTTTATTGGTTAAACCAAAAATCGAACCGTTAAGGACTAAAAATTGATAAACTAAAAACCGATAAAAAATACCTTATTGATTTGATTATTGGTTTAACTTATTTAAAAATCGATAACCGATACACCAAATCGATAATATATAAAATCA
The DNA here is from genome assembly GCF_002878395.1 of Capsicum annuum. Lineage (NCBI taxonomy): Eukaryota > Viridiplantae > Streptophyta > Magnoliopsida > Solanales > Solanaceae > Capsicum > Capsicum annuum. The sequence goes on along the minus strand of NC_061117.1, from coordinate 187,164,461 downwards.
AATCGAACCAACCGATGCACACCCCTAATTTCAAGAAAAAATAGTGAAAATTGATATTAATATTGACCGTTGATCAAATATGATGAACGGTTGAGATTAAAATTAAGGAGATGAGTCAAATTGAGATTAGAAATTGGATTAAAAAAGATTGAATTGGAGATTTCAATTACGTTAATACAACATATTAATATGATGAATTATCGGTTAATTGACTACATTATTATAACTTCAATGGTGTATTATTACCTCGATCATATGATGTTAACGTATTATTCAAAATATTTGGATATATAGATTCAGTTAGCTAGCTTTTAACTACTATATACATCACTATACGAGAGATACGTATTTATATATTGTTTAATTTATTAGCTTACATTATTATATTATAACTTCAACAATATATTATTACCTTGATCAATCGATCGTATGTTATCAATGTATTCAATATATATAGTTGATTGGCTATAAAATTCACAAGATGTACGAGATACATCACATACACATGTAAATTACCTCGTAATACATACAATGATAAATTATCGTTCAATTTAACTTATATTATTATATTATAACTTCAACAGTATATTATTTTTTTAATCAATCGATCGTATGATATCAACAATATATAATTGAATACATTTAATTTTTTTAAATATAAAAATTATTTATTTAATAGTAAATTAAAAATATCAAATATCGACGGACAGTGTCGTTTTCATAAAGTTAATTATTATTTAGTTTAACAAAAGTGACTTTGTCCGTCGCTTTTTGTAAGAAATAAAGAAAAATTAAAAATATTTACAAATTGTGACAGACAACGTCGCTTTTCTAGAATTAATATTTTAAAAAATAAAAATTATAGCGAAGTTGTCCGTCTCTTTTAATAAAAATAAATAAAAATAAAAATTTAATTTAAAAAACGACGGACAACGTCGCTTTTCAAAAAATTAATTTTTATTTAGTTTTTAAAAAAGCGACGTTGTCCGTCGCTTTTTGTAAAAAGAAAAAAAAATTATAAAGTGCGACAGACAGCGTTGTTTTCTAGAATTAATATTTTAAAAAATAAAAATTATAGAGACGTTGTCGTCGCTTTTAATATAAATAAATAAAAATAAAAATAAAATTAAAAAAGTGACAACGTCGCTTTTCAAAAAATTATTTTTTATACAAAAGTGTCGCTTTTCGTCGCTCTTTTGTAATATTAAAAAAGAATTAAAATAATTATAAATTGTGACGGACAAGGTCGCTTTTCTAGAATTAATATTATTTTAAAATAAAAATTATAGCGACACTGTCCGTCGCTTTTTATAAAATATACAAAAATAAAAATTAAATTTAAAAAGCGACAGACAATGTCGCTTTTCAAAAAAATAATTTTTATTTAATTTTAACAAAAGTGACATTGTCTACCGCTTTTTGTGAAAAATTAAATAAATTAAAAATAATTACAAATTGTGACAGACAGCGTTGCATTTCTAGAATTGATATTTAAAAAATCAAATTTATAGTGACGTTGTCCGTCACTTTTAATAAAGATAAATAAAAATAAAAATTAAATCTAAAAATCGCCGGACTACGTCGCTTTTCAACAACTAATTATTATTATTTGTAAATAAATTACGACGCTATCCGTCACATTTATTTAAAAAAATATAAATTATTTTTTAATTAGTTGGCACTATAATCCGCGAAAAAAGCGACGGATATTAAGACGTTTGCCGTAGATTTTAATAAAAAATTAATAAAAATTAAAATTAAACTAAAAAAGTGACGGACAATGTCGCTTTTCTCGTCGCTTTTTAAAGCGACACAGTTTGTCACTTTTTTTGCATTGCTTTTTATCCTTTATTTACTGGTGTACGCTTCCAGTGTTGACCAGTCAGTTCGATCTGTTTTTTCAAAAAAATTACTGTCTGACAAGTAATTAGGCAGCATCACTGCTAACTTTTGTATTTCGTTTGGTGGTTCACTTTTTTTTTTTACTTGACAATGAGTCATACACACGTATAACTCTCTCCTTCAACACAATTACATCCAATATCCAGTGAAATTCTTTGTCACAGTTAACAAAAACATATACCTCATCAACCATATGCCATGGTAATCCAGCAGGAATACAAAATCCATTAATTGTATTTGTAATAGCGTCTTCATTCTTAGCCACATTATAAGATTCTGCATAGTCTTCTTGCGTGGATATCTGATCTGTTTGAACCACTGGATAATATCGATTATATGTCTTCTCGATATATGTTTTAACGAAGTAGCTGGTTGTTGTATATTTATAATTATCACACTGCTGCAGCTTCGATTTCTTTCTCAAGTGATAGAATATCACACCTAAGTGCTACATGTTAAAAAGGGTAAAATATGTAAAACAGTGAAAGAAAACAACATATTCTTTATTTTTTATTACGTATTGGACAATCATATTAATGTATGAATAATTGCCACTACATGTATAATAAGTAATTATACATCATTTTCTATGTATGATATAATATTCTAGTGCTTGTTGTAATAATAAATGTATTTTTTTTAACCTATTTAAACATGCATGATATCGTGTTAATGATTAGTTTCTAAAAATAACAAGTGCTACGTGGTATTATACTTAAGATTTTGCTTCATGTTGGATATATGATAAAAAAAGATGTTACATGTATGAAAATGTATTATACATAGCTATTAATGAATGAAACACACAGTGATTGTATTAGTTCTACTTACTACAATATGCTATATAATTCTAACTGTTATACATCTTTCCAATTTCAGTAATAGTACTACAGATAACACTTCATAATTATACATCATATTAAAATGTTTGATGCTAGTTTTTATAGCATATTCTAATAGTAACACAAGCTTCAAAGAGTTACATGTATTATACGGCATTATAGTGAAGTTTCCAACAGTAACCACATTTATGATATGGAACTAATTTAGTTTAATTTAACTCATCGTTCCAGCATGTTTTGCGTTGCGACATTAAGTAGAATTAATTCTTTAACTGTGTATGTGCAACTATAAAGTCCAACTGAGAATAACCTAAATTTAGAGCATATTTAAGATAGTGATTGTCCGTTTGTTTCCTGCAAAATTAACAGGGATTAAACATCACAAAAAACTATGCTGTCGTAGTATTCTCGAAAATTAAAAAAAGTTTTGAAATTACTTACTTGCCAGCATGATATTTGAGTAACCCTTCTTCAAGCCACTGAGAGTAATCGAGGATCAATTGGTTAGGCAATTCTTGGTAAATAGTACAACCATCAAAAGCATACATCTGCTTCTCTTCATCATCGGAATTGCCTTCATCCTTAGAACTAGAATCAAATTTTGTAATGTATGGTGACCTAAAAATCCTCGACTTCTTTCAGTTTCTTTTTACAGGTGCTTTTGTGGCTTCACGCTCCCTAACTTGAGCATCCGGAAAATCAGGCGAAAACTGACTGTCGAAAATCGTCCACTGACTTTCGGTTACTATATTTGGTGTACTAATATCCAATGACTTTGTTGTTGTAGGAGTTGATAAACCAAATAATAGTGCATCTACAACGTCTTGAACAGAATTCGTTATTGTGCCACCAACATCATCCTATAGGCAAACATATGAATGTGTTATGTATAAAACAAACTTATGAATGTATAACTTTAAATATGCCTAAATAGCTGGTACATTTATGTAGATAGATTTGGAGTAATAAACCAATATGAGTGACAAGAAAATACCGACAAATCTTTCATATCAGGACTGTGTTGTATTTTCAGTTCTTCATCGCGATATTGTTCTTTATCGTCCATATGCTCGTCCTATATTAAATAACAATCAGCATGTTTGAACACTTAATCAAAGTAATACATAGTTGAATGAAAACAAAATTATACTGGTGATTTGAAATTATTATATGTAAGGCTTGCATATGAATGTATAATATTATTAGTAATGTATAACATATTATTATACATTTAAATTAATGTATAATGAAACTGTAACAGCTCCAATGAATATAGTATTGCATAGCGCATTATACATAATCCATCATACTTGAGTACAATGAGTTCATATCCTTTCACAAAATCATCACCCAATTTTCATAAAGACCAAAATTAGTAGTTCAGAATACGACTTTACAATAAACTCAGAAATCATGGTAGAATAAAGATTTGAAAATTTTGATATTCAGGTGAGAACATTATGATTCTTTTTTAAACAATAACATCTGGTACGTTTATGTAGATAGTTTTGTAGTAATAAACCAACATGACTGACAAAAAAATACTGGCAAATTATCCATCACAGGACTGTACTGCTTTTTTAATTCTTCATCACGACATTCTTCTTTATCATCCATACGCTCATCCTATATTAAATAACAATTAGCATGTGTGAACATTTAATCAATGTAAACAAAGTCGAATTTAGAAAAAATTTATACCGGTGATTTGAAATTATTATCTATAAGGATTGCAGATGAATGTATAAATCTATATATACATATTCTATATATGTATAAGATCAATCACACACATCAAAACACCATTTTTAACACATAACATTTTTACATTTTTAAGGCGATTCAGAAATGTTATTATATAACCAATTGTAAATAGCATATATATGTATGAGGATATTCATAAAGAACATTCATTCTATTGAAGAGACTAGTATTATTAGAAATGTATATTATACATTCAAATGAATATATAATGATACTGTAACAACCCCAACGAAAGCATTTTAACATATTGATATTCAGCTGAGAACGTTATGACCCTTTTTCTAAAAATAACATGTTGTACATTTATATAGACAGAGTTGGAGTAACAAACAAACATGAGTGATAAAAATATACCAACAAATCTTCTATATCAGTACAGTGCGTGTTTTTCGATTCTTCTTCACAATTTTCCTCTTTATCGATCATATTCTCATCCTATATAAAATAACAATGTGCATGTATGAACATTTAATCAAATTAATATAATGGTGAATGAAAAATAGTTTTATAGCAGTGATTCCAATTTGATATCTATTAGGCTTGTGTGTGAATGTATAATTATATTTATACATTTCCTATTTATGTATAATGTCAAGCATACACATCAAAATTCATTCGAAAACATATAACATTTATGTATATCAAAGGTGATTCAGGAATATTATTATATAACTAACATTTACATACGTAATATTAATTCAATATACCTTCTTTTCGCTTTGAACATCAGTTGTTATTGGACATTCAGTATGCGTGTATATACATTCTTGGATCTCTATTTCCAAAGGTTAAAGTACAGATGGTTCATTAATTCTGATTTCAATTACTGGTCCCTTGTCCTCATCTTCATGCTGTATAAAAATTAAAAAAAAATAGGTTTAGAGATGGGAGATATACAGATTTATAGTAACACACCAACATAATTGACAAAAAAATACCGATAAATTATATGGACTGTCATGTTTTTTCAATCCTTCTTCGGGACCTTGTCGTTGATCAACAATTTTTTCCTCCTATATAACATGAATAATACGAATGTATTAGTATTTCATCAAATTAATAGAAATTTGAACGAAATAATATTATATACCGGTGATTCTTTATTTTCTTCTTTCTTCAAAGCTTTAACGACCTCAACAGGTATATTGGATATTAGTGTTTTTAGATCAGCAATCTGTTTATCAACCTTATAACATATGGAAAAAAATATATTAGAAACACCTCATGCTTTTCAAAAGAAAAATTGTTAATAAGAAAGTTAACTTACATTTGTGTTAATGTAAGTCTTTATCGCATTCATATTTAAAGTAGACTTAGAAGTCCCTTCAAGCATTGTGGAAGATGAAGGAACAAACTTGAGTTGATCATGCTCAGGAAACACGTCAATTTCTTCTTGATGACTATGATTAAATTCAAACACACCAATTTCTTCTTTATCTGTTGATTCCTCAATGTTTTTAGAAAACATACCAGACACATGACGTATTGAAGGAGCACGTGTAGATTTCTCTACATCCAGCACCCCTGGACTAACTTTCTAAAACATAACTGTCTTTCTTCTCTTCGATGCTTGTTCAGGTGATAAAGGTGAGGCTAAATCAGCCTTTCTTAAAAATTTCTGTGTTGGTATAGTGCTGAAATCATAAAAGTCTTCAGCTGCAGTGACAATGCGCGGTTGATCTTCATCGACTAGCCTTTTCAATGTTGGAGCAACAGATGTGGAAGCAGCAGATGTTGGATCAAATATCTCAAAATCTTCGGAGAAAGACAAATCTCAAGTACAAACTTCTTCGTTTTTAAGTTATAAATTCTTGTAAGACTACTGAAAAAATGAATTTCAAAATGAAATATTAGTGCTTCGATCAAATGACTTGAAAGTGAAAATAATTAACAGGTTATACAATTACCTTACTAAACATGACAGACATACAAAATTCATACTTAGGCCTAGTACACTCCATAGACCAGTTGAGTATTCTTGGGATGATGTTTCTTCATCGCAAAGCAGCTTTTTTATCTACCTCAGAGCAACACTCAAACATCCAAACATTTAGAACGTATGACATTCCACCCAATGAATATAACTGTTTTGCGACTCAGAAATCCTGCCTCTAGGAGTAGATCAACTTTTCAAATGTAATCTTTCCCCATGAAAAGTGTCTGTACCGACCATCCTCGATCATCTGAAAGTGAGCTAAACTGATGAGTGCTTCGCGATGCTGAGAGTACAGAAATGTATGAACAAAGAATAATATTACCAGGTTCAGAGCATTTTCAGAGTTATCAAAGTTTCCCATCTTCACACGTGTTATCAGTTTTGACCTAGTTATTCCACCTTGTGTGTCAGGAAAATACTTTGACATCAAAGCAAATTTTGCCGATGAAGTATACATATACTCATCAATATCACCGGTGCATTTAAGACCGGTGATAATGGCATATTCAAGCATCATAAATTTTAAGATGTTCCCCTATACCCACACATGAATCTCGTCCTTATTATCTAACTGGATTTCTAGCATAAGAATACATTTTGAAATCTGGCCTATCCAGTTGCACTGAGGCAAGTCGAGAAATATCCCAAATATCATATTTCTAAATGTCCCTAAAACATCTTCTCCGAAATACGTCTTTATGTTTTCACCAAAAGCACGGTTGTATAAGCTATCGATATGCAATGGGTGATCCGGGACTTTGTCAATACAATATTTCATGCCCTGAAAAAATAAACTAAGACTCTAATTACACAACAGTTACACATGTTTGAGGGGAACTTATACAGTTAAATAATAAAATGCAGTAATGTATAATGTTACATACTACACATTTTCACCTTAAAACATGTATGACATATAAGCTTGTCAGAATGTATAATGACACCTTATACAATATTAAGACTTTCTAAATGTATAATACCACATAAAACATAAACTGTCTTTTATACGTAATAAGAACATGCAATATATAACATAAAGAAATATATATCAGAATGTCAATATTATACATTAGTGTTTGAAAATAAGCAATGTATAATGTCAGACTAAACATTTTCACCTTAAACATATATGACATATAAGCTTGCCAGAATGTATAATGACACCTTATACAATATTAAGACTTTATAACTGTATAATACCACAAAAAAGATAAAATGCCTCTTATATGTAATAAGAACTTTCAATGTATAAAATATTGAAATATATATCAGAATACTAATATAATACATTAGTGTACCAAAATAATTAATGTGTTCCAAGAAATTACACATTACTGTTTCAATATAAGTAATGTATAATGTATAATCAATACCTTCGAAAAACGTGATCGACCGAAATCATCAAACTTCTTCTTACTTGGCACTTTTCAACCTGACTTCTTCGATCTAGAACTGGCCGCTTCCTTCAATTTCTTCATTGTTGCCGGGTCGTTTCGATGCTTTGTACGATTCTCTGCGAAATTGGGTTCTTCGTAATCAAATGTACCAGGAACAAACCCAACGGGAATATCTTGTTTTTGAGAATCTAACCGACTAAGTCCTAAAGTAAAGCTAGGACGAGAATCCATTACCAATTTTACACTATATTGATTAAGCATAAGCAACTACAAACCAAGAAAATCAAAAATCTAACTTGTAGTATATGAAGAAAAATGAAAAAATCAAACTAAGAAACTTGAATATACTTGCAAAATACGGTAATTTCATACAAATGAACATACAACCAGAGAATAAACGGAAAAAAAATCCTAAATTGGTAAAGTTGGAAAAAAAAATCAGTAAAATCAATTAAACCTTCAAAACTTACAAATTGGTAACCTCCCAGTACAGGTTACTTGAATTTTGCCGTGGAAAAAGGGTTTCAAAAATGGAGGAGATACCGCGTGTGTAATGGGAGCAGATGGGGAGCAAAATATGGAAGAAATTACCGTGTTTTAGATGTATCAGGTTTATGAGAGAAAAAGTAAAAAAGAGGAGATTTATGTAATTAGTTTGGGATTTGTGTAAATACTTCACCAAATTAATATTTAATGTAATAAGGTAACTTTAGTTTGTGTATATATGTAAATTTTAGTTTTGTTTTTACTTTATTGATTTGAATAAAAGGCTCAACAGCCACCAAAAAGTTATTTAATAAAAAAAGCAATGATAAGTACGTACAAAGGAGTGACAAAGAAGACAGAGTGTCAGAACTATTCAGATGTTCAGGCGACTTTCGTCTATACCGCATCAAATGCGCAGTACTGTGTTGGCATCCCCCAACACTCGTGGACAAGTGGCCAAAAGCCATTGAACACGGTACTACAGGCTCAAAGAACAACATTATCCTAATGACAGAAGGACAACCTCTGTACCCTATAAATAGGTAGCCTTTCTCCTATTGTAAAGGATCGGATTTTGCTCATCCTTACTCCTGGAGTAATAAAATATCTTAGCTTGTTCCTCAAACATTAACGTTTTCTTCCTTAGCTGCTCTTGCTTATTTTGTTGCAAACGCTCGAGTTCGGTCGCTCTCAACCCCCGATTAATACGAAATAACGCTCGAATATGCTATAAGATTCATTTCTAATCTCTACTTGTTTGGTTTATTTACTCTTTCGATAACATCATTTGTTTTCTTGCAAACGTTCGCTACTAATCCGAAGCTAAAATCATAATACGTGCTCTTGACTTATGAACAAATTTAACTGCAACAAAAAGACAACAAACAACAGTACAAAACTTAGTTGCATTAGGCTGGATACAAGTTCTAACACCTGAATCTAGCAGGCAGATGTCAGAATAGATATTACATCTAATTGCAAGTACAGAATTAGTACAATTATTTATAGTCCCATCTCCATGGCATGCCCCCAGCTAATGATTAAAAGATGTTGTTTCAGCTAAACTGTATTATCAATTTAAGCAGCTTTAATTTGGATTAGTTAAACTCCTTAATTAATAATTTTCTTATTGAGGAAAGTTGGATGAAGACTAGTTAATCATTCCTAGAGCGACAGGCTAATTAACAGTTCATTTCGATGCAACATATAGTTTTTTGGCACATGGGGTATCTGTTAAAGGTTAGGCAAAAGCAAAGCACAATTAGAAAGGGCCACCACTACTGTTGCTCGACGGGAATTAATTGATCCCTCTCTTATATGTAGTTCATTTTCATAGACAGGAGTTGGTTAGCCTGCAACAGGACAAGTGGTGCTATTTGTTATGCTGTTTAATTGTTGGCTTTCACGTCTTTCTTTATCTAAACACGTCTCTTATTGAAATAGAAAAATTCGTGACTGATCTGCTGAGCGCATAATAAGTGTGTCACTGAGTCGGTAGAGAAACTCGTAGGAAGGGGGATGACCCACAAGTCACAACACCTTTCGTCTCAATTTTTGTGATATTGTTTATCTTGAAATAAAAAAATATGTTAAATAAAACGGACCTCGGGGAGTATAATAGTGGAATATTTTCGAAGGAGGTAGGAATAGAGGTTAGGATCTTTATTCGAAGAATAAAAAAATATAATTAACAAAGTTTCAGCCAAGTGTGGCTTGTTGGTTGGAGATTTTGTTTGTGGTGTTAATGATCCCCTTAGTAGAAGACTGCTTTTATTGTAAGTGGACTAAACGAAATTTGCTTGCTTTGTGTAACATTGCAGCTTGACATTTAGTTGGGCACGCACCCATGTTTATACTTGCACAGTGCACTTCCCAACATAGTTTTTGGTTTTGTACGTCTGCTACAGGTAAATTTGTTTGACTTCTTTCGCTTTAAATTACCATTTATAAGCTTGGTTGGTTGGACCATAAATATCCTTCAATTTTAAATAGAATATTTAATTTTGAGATTTGAAAAAAAATTATTTTTGAAAGAAAGTGTTTTACTCCGCCCTCTAAATTTCCGTCAGTTTCATAACATCAATTTGAATTAGTCGAATCCGTAACGATTAGTTTACCTAATATTGAATGAAATACAAAAAGATCTTATTTCTCTTCAAATTATCTCTAAGGAGTAGGATTAACCATTCATTATTGTTCTTTATATCACTTAGAAAGGTTTGGAAGTCCTTTCCTGTTGTAATAATATGTAACGTGGGTCATGTATTTAGCGTACCCCTTTTGTGCTTAACAATTCTGTGGCTATGACTAACAGCACAGTTATTTGGCAAATCAAATTGAAACAGCTACCAAATTATATTTTAAGTTGGCAAGAGTATACGTGAGGTCGTTGGGGTATGGTAGATTGGATTGGGTTATCCTTTACGAAACAATCATTTGGAGATTTCTCAGTTTTCAAGAAATAGTTATTTTGAGTCCCAAATTATTTCTTCACATTCTTTTTGAAAAAGATGCAGCTTAACTTTTCCTAGTTGAAAGGAGTAATAACATACTACTTCCTTAGCTTTTGTTTTAATTTGTTTGATTTTTTTTTTCATTTTTAAAAAAATATTTTCGTCTGATATCTTTAAGATTACAAGATGAAAAAGTATTTTAGCACGTTAACTAGTGGTGGATCTATCCTTTAGATAGGGGTTCATTCGAATCTCCTTCGGCGGAAAATTATACTATATTTATATGGTTAAAATTATTTTTTATGTAAACATATTAGATGTTGAACTCGTTTCGGTTAGTTCATATGTTCACTTGTGAACCTCTTGATGAAAATCCTGACTCCGTCATTGACATTGATACTGACATATCTTTAATTTAAAATTATAATAGTAAAAAAATTAATTTTTTTTTTTTTTAAAACCTCATGCTAAATCAAAATAGGTTAATAAATTAGAACAAAGGAGTATTGTTTGTTAGATGTAAGATCCTTGAAAATTCATTATTTGCATCACTTTTTTTCTCAAAGTAATTAAGTTAAAATTAAAATGATGGACCAGATTGTAAAACAATCACTTATTTGAATTTTTTTTCAAACATAAGAAATAATACTCATGTCCGAACGGCTTTGTGTAACTTGAAAGAAAATTTGTTCTTCAAAAGGGGACCTCAAGTGCACAAAACTAAACTCTCAAGGGAACTTAGGTGTGGCAACATCTTGTAAGGCAGTTTAAACAATTTCATGGTAATATAATTTACTAGCCCGAACAAATCTTATACTCATTTTGCTTCATTTTTCTAGAGAAAATTGAAGGAAATGTGTCTTTTAAGTCTGGAATGAAGGTTTGGTGACATTGTCCAACAGATAGGGTCAAACATCATTAGAATACTTGATTAAGTTAATTGTGGACTTGATTAATATTTTCAAAATTTTCTAATCTTTTCAAAAATACAAATCAACCCAACTCACACCCCTCCTCAATCCAAATCAATCACTCTCTCCTCTCTCTCCAGCTTCTCTCAACTCTCTCCCAACCAACAGTTCTGCAAAATTTCTCCCTTCAACCTCTGGCGACAAAATAGTTGGGCAAGTTCCTTTTCGACTTTCAACCGTCAATCGACGTGAATACTTCTCCGGCGATAACAACTTCGAGTTTTTTGTCCTTCAATTTTCTTTTTCACAGGTAAAAAATTATGAAAAAAGAGAGAAACTTGAGTCAACTACTCTTCTGGTATTGAAATGTGGACTAAATAAAACCCTAATTTCTGGCATTTTTTGCATTTCTTCTTCTTGTTATCGTACTGTTGATTCAAATTTGTTGGTAATTTTTTGTCACAGTTGATGTTCTTGGTGTGCGTGTGTGTGTGTGTTTGTGTGTGATGTGTTGGTGTTGCTGGGTTAATTTGTTGTTTATCTTGGTAGAAATGGTATTGTAACATTTGAAAAATCTGATGTAATAGATGAAACATATGATGCAACAAATGAAAATCTGATGCAACAGATGAAAAATCTGATGCAACTATGAAAATCTGATGCAACAGGTCAACAATCTAATAGATCATTCATCTGTTGTGACAGACGACTCTTCTGTTTGGAAGAAATCTAAATAATATTGATCCAACAGATAACTAATTAGTGATCTGTTTTTATTCTTTCCAACGGTTTACTCTTCATTTTGCAACAGATTAGGACTGTTTTTATTCTTTCCAACGGTTTACTTATCCGTTGCAATAGGTTGGTTATCTGTTGCAACAGATAACATACCTGGTGCAACAGATTAGTAATCCATTTTTATCCTTTTCAACGGTTTACTCATCCGTTGCAACATGTCGGTTATATGTTGCAACAGATAAAATACCTGGTGCAACAGATTAGTGATCTGTTTTTATGATTTCCAACGGATTACTCATCCGTTGCAACGGGTCAGTTATGTGTTGCACCAGATAAAATACCAGGTGCAACAGATAGTGCTGTTTTTATGGTTCCCACGGATTACTCATCCGTTGCAACAGGTCGGTTATATGTTGCAACAGATAACATACCTGGTGCAATAGATTAGTTGTCTGTTGGAACTGTTATATTACTGTTATGCATTAATAAATTATAATTTATATTATGTTCCTATTAATTTAAGATAACATGGCTCCCAAAAGAAAAGAAATCGAATCAAGTCCAAGTAAAGAAACAAGTGCAGCAGCTCAGCTATATCCACCACTCTACGAGCTTGCTTTACAAGCGTTATCTCAATCAGGAGCAGAATATAATGAACACGGGGAGGAGGAATCTTTCAAAAGAGATGATCCAAATGCTAATAGTCCTTCCGCCGAAGAGTCGGTCAAAACCTTCAGCATTGATCGTTATCTTGTGAGAACGCAGTGCGATGGTGCCACAAATTTAACGGGTGATCTTGTGGTTAAGTCATTCATGGGAAAATCTTTCGACACCTTTAGAAAAATACTTTGAGAACAAAAATTGGATTCTTATTTCAGGGAAAGATGCTTTGGGCAATAGCTTGATTTGCCGGAGGACAACAATGCTCGTTTTCAGATAAAAATGATATATGATCTTCTCAAGTGCAAGTTTAGGTATGAAAACAAAGATAAGATGGATGACGTGTGGATAAATTACTGTGGCATGCCTGTTTGTTTTGGTTGAGAGGAGTTTGCTATAGTTATCGGACTAAAATGTTATCCTCCTTCTCCTTCTCAAGTTATACCTACTCTGACCCTAAAAAAAGCACCCCGCACACCCAAAAAATAAAAAGGCAAGTCAAGTGATAGTGATGACTTGGTGTCCATTGTTGGTCCAAGCTTTAAAAACAAAAATCTGATTGAAGAGTTGAAAGGTAAAGGACTTTCAAAGAAGCACAAGCAATTATTGTGCTTGGTTTGGTTTGTACATAATGTTCTTTGGGCGAGAGACGTTAACAACAACATAAGCCTCGATTTAATAAATCTCTCCGAGGATCTTGAGGTATTTAACAACTATTCTTGGGGTTATGAAAGCTTCAAAATGACTGTCGAATATTTGTTGACTCCGTTAATGCCAAAAGCAATCAACTTATATGGTTTTCCATGGTCCTTCATGGTAAATATTTCTTTTATCATGATATGATTCATCATTTTTTTATTCAATAATGCTTTTGATTTATCAGCGTTATGTTATAGGCTTGGGCATTTGAAGCCATTCCTTATTTAAGACAACAAGTGAACTATTAGGAAGAAGTTTTCTGTCCAAGAATTCTGAGATGGTTGTCGGCCAAAATCGATAAAAATGTAAAATTTCTTAATCTTTTCAATCCCTCCAAGAAAGCAGTAAGTCCAATTCTAATCAAGTTTTTGTTTTAATTAATGATTAAATAATTTATCATCATTCTTAATATATGTACCGATTTATTTTAGATTGTCTATTCGTGGCTTGTTTCGACCAACCGTGTGTTGAAGATGCCATTTTTTCTT